>NC_136068.1:1179345696-1179373196 GCF_964261635.1 Lissotriton helveticus
ACTCTCCCTGGCAAAGTTGTTAGGGTGTCTTCTTTTCACATGCCGGATCAAATTAGCATTCCCAAAACTATATTTTTTCAGAGGATTGCCTCTGGATAAACTACTCCCACATATTTTGCATGTTACTTTGGGAGCGTTGACTTTTTTCTGTCCTTCTGGAATTTCGTAAAATTTCCAGATGAAATGGGTTTTTTTCTTTTGCTGAGGAGGGTCCTCATCTAAAAATCCCTCTGAATCACTGCTGGATGACTCTCTTGCAGCCATTGCTGGAGATCAGAAAAGTAGGAGATAGAGTAGACACAACAGCTCTTGCTCTCTCCAAGTACAAAGCAATAGTGAGAGAAATGGGTGGGTTTCACACAATTTGGAAAAAAAAAAGTTCTGAACCAATGAAAAGTGTTATTTTAAAGTCACATGGTTTGACGCGCTTACGCTACGCGCCCCGGGGCGCGTCCCGGGCGTGTATCGTAAGCGCATCGGGGCGCTTACGTTGCGCGATCGTATGCGCTTCCGCGGTGCGTCATAAGACGCATCTGGCGGCTACGCGATACGTGTCTTATGACGCAAGGCGTGGCGGCTACGCGATACGTCACGATGTTGTTTTCGTTCTCGGCAATAGCGCTTCCGGGACGCGCATTAGTACGCGCCCCGGGGCGCGCCGCAAGATTGCGCTTACCCGTGCGTTCACCTGTCCGCGCCCCGGGAGCGCACTAAAAATAATATTAAAAAAAAATAAAAAAATTATAAAATATAAAATTAGATTTAAAATGTATTCTTTTTATAAAGATTTGCTATTAAAAAACCTATGAAATTCACTGAAAAAACCATAGGTTATAGACCATATATAGTTAGGAATTAGCATTTACAAAACCTTGAAAATTCACTGAAAAAACCATAGGTTATAGACCATATATAGTTAGGAATTAGCATTTAAAAAACCTTATTTTACTCACACAAAACCATTGAAATTCCATATATAGTTAGTTGTACTAACTATATATCGCGCACCCGCAATCCACTGCTGATGATGTCACATATTACATCATTCATGACATGGTCAGTGACATCACTGATGACATCACTGATGACATCTCAAATGACATCACTGATGACATCACTGATGACATCTCATTTCACATTACTCATGACATCATTCATGTGATGATACGATGAACCTCTTCAGACTCTAATAAAAACGTAGATACACTCAGTGTAAACAGACACTCACAGACTGTCACTCATCCATGGAGTTACTCACACACCTAATCAGTCTTGCAAAGAATCAATCACACCTCCATTTCCGAAAACTATATAGTTAAACACACCTTACTTATTGAAACATATAATAACACATATTTACTCTGTTATACAATCCCTGATACAAGTTCACAATAATCCATACAGCCACTCACACATTCACTGGCTCTTATGCACAGTTATTTATATATGTCAACTACCACATGTACTGTGTTTTACATATGTACTTACTTTGACATGTAGCACTGAGATATCCATTCACTCACCAATACACTCATGCACACAGTAAACCGCCCATACAGCTGTTTCCACATGCACTTTTGAACCCATACATCTAGTGAATCAACTGCTCACACATCTATGCACAGAGTCATACACCTCCCAGCCACCCACACACACACTCAGTCTCCCATACAAATACTTGGCCAACTAATCAATAACCCATATAGTTAGTCATATAGCTAATGATCAACACATGCATCAGATTACAAAACAACAGACACAATGGTGCACAATTTAAAACAGTTTAGTCACTAACCCATGCACTCAGTGAGACACATTTAATCACTCACTTATACAGTCAGTCATGCACCTACTAAATACATCATCCAGACACTTATACATCCACTCATTCTTCAATATATAAGACATATTTTAACTTTACAGAAACATACAGTCACTGGATGTTGTCATCAGTGATGTCATCAGTGATGTCATTTGAGATGTCATCAGTGATGTCATCAGTGATGTCATCAGTGATGTCACTGACCATGTCATGAATGATGTAATATGTGACATCATCAGCAGTGGATTGCGGGTGCGCGATATATAGTTAGTACAACTAACTATATATGGAATTTCAATGGTTTTGTGTGAGTAAAATAAGGTTTTTTAAATGCTAATTCCTAACTATATATGGTCTATAACCTATGGTTTTTTCAGTGAATTTTCAAGGTTTTGTAAATGCTAATTCCTAACTATATATGGTCTATAACCTATGGTTTTTTCAGTGAATATATATATACACATACACACATATACACACACACATATATATACACACATACATATATACATACACACATATATATACACACATATATATACACACATATATATATACATGTGCAAGCTCAAGTGTAAAAACACCAACCACACTCACGGGGCTTCTGGTCAAGGCTTTATTCTCCCAACAAGTGGCTGAATAGCTTGAGAACAAAGGAGCAAAGTTCATGATGAATCCTGATTCGTCTTATGTCCTGACGCGTTTCGAAGGCGGCTGCCTTCTTCTTCAGAGGATGACGCTATGATTACATATATATATATACACACACACACAGACACATGAATTTGAATTTAAAATATTTGTATAGCGCTACATTCACCATGCGGTTTCTTGGCGCTTATGGAAGCTAAATTAACAGTTGGAACAACAAGCCAGTAAAGGGGGAATTAAAATCAGATAGCATTGGGAAAAGCCTGGGTAAACAAAAAGGTCTTGAGATCTTTCCGAAAGAGGGGATAATGTCTAGCTAGACGCAAGTGATCGGGAAGGGAATTCCAGAAGGATGGTGCCAAAATTGAGAAATTGGTTCCGCCCCATTTCTTGCGTCGGTAGCGGGGTACCTGGAGAAGAGATTGGGAGGATGATCGGAGCTCCCGAACAGGGATATACTCCTTTAGCAAAGAGGAAATGAAGGCAGGAGCCGTACCCTGGCGCGCCTGGAAGACCATGCAGCCAGTTTTAAAAAGGGATCGCTCCCTAACCGGTAGCCAATGTAGTGCCTTCAGTAAGGGGGTGGAGTGATGGGAACAAGAGAGACCATACACCAATCTAGCCGCCTGGTTTTGAACCAGCTGGAGCTTCCGCAAACTATACGCCGGTAGAACAAGTTACTTACCTTCGGTAACGATATATCTGTAAGAAACAGTAGTTAGTATTAGATTCCTTACCTTAGAATATCCCCAGGCGTCAGTCTGGATCCGGAACCTTTTGCGTAGCAGTACCCCTGCGCGTCGGTAGGCGTCGTCTGCAGGCGTCCCCTGCGGCTCCGCGTCGTCGGCGTTGTGCGCCGTGATGACGTCGCTGGAGTATATAGACGCCGCCTCCGCGCGCTGACGTCAGTTCTTTGCACACAGCTTTTCCGCGCCAGAACACGCAGAGCCATGTGAGAACTAACACTGGTGCCATTTGAAACTAGGGCCCTGAAAGGGATGTCCTTAACCCTAGGTATCAGTTCGCAGAACGGGGAGGATGGGTGGGGCGGTAAGGAATCTAATACTAACTACTGTTTCTTACAGATATATCGTTACCGAAGGTAAGTAACTTGTTCATCTGAAAGAAACAGGTTAGTATTAGATTCCTTACCTTAGAATAGATACCCCAGCAATACCAACCCCGGTGGTGGGTCTGCGAACCAATACAACCTACACCAGAAAGTCCTGGAGGACCGAACGGCCAAAGAAGCCATCCCTCCGGACTTGACTGTCCAGGCAGTAGTGCCTCGCAAAGGTGTGCAGCGAGGCCCACGTAGCCGCCTGGCAAATGTCCTGCAAAGGGACTCCCCGGCCCAGGGCAGTAGTAGCCGCCGTAGCCCGAGTGGAATGGGCCCTCAGCCCAACAGGAGGCTCCTTCCGAGCCAAAGAGTAGCATGCTTTGATGCACAGGACGACCCACCGAGAGATGGTTCGTTTCTGTACCGCCCTTCCCTTCTTCTCACCCAAGTAGCCAACAAACAGTTGGTCATCCACCCGGAACTGGCGTGTGCGATCCATGTAAAATGAAAGCGCACGTTTTGGGTCCAGACGATGGAGCCGCTCTTCATCCTTTGAAGGATGCGGAGGCGGGAAGAAGGAGGGCAAGGTGATGGACTGCCCAATGTGAAAAGCAGAGACTACCTTGGGCAGGAAAGAAGGTCTAGTCCTAAGAACCACCTTGTCAGGATGAACAGACAAGAAAGGATGTTTAACAGAAAGGGCCTGGAGCTCACTCACTCTCCTGGCAGAGGTGATGGCAACCAGGAAGGCCGTCTTTAAAGTGAGAAGACGGAGAGGACAGGAATGAAGAGGCTCAAAGGGAGCACACATCAGGAAAGTCAGAACCAGGTTCAAGTCCCACTGAGGCATCACGAACGGAGCAGGTGGATACATGTGCGTGATGCCTTTTAAGAATCGTAATACAATAGGGCACTTGAATAAAGATGGCTGATCAGGTAGCCTTAAGAAGGCGGAAAGGGCAGAAAGATAGCCCTTGATAGTGCCCAGAGCAGAGCCCTGCTGGGCAAGGGAAAGAAGGAAGAGGAGAACCTCAGACAGAGGGGCAGAAAGGGGGTCCACAGCCTTTGCTGTGCACCATGCCACAAATCTGTTCCACCGGCAGGCGTATACCGACTTTGTGGAGGGACGCCTGGCTGCCAGAATAACATCACAGACTTCAGGAGGCAAGTCAAATGGCCTCAACTGTCGCCGCTCAATCTCCAAGCATGGAGGTGGAGACTGGACAGGTTCGGGTGGAGGACCGTCCCCTGCTGCTGCGACAGAAGGTCCTCCTGAAGGGGCAGGCGGATCGAGGGACCGACTGTCATGCTGAGTAGCTCGGGATACCAGTACCTTCGAGCCCAGTCCGGAGCCACAAGGATAACTTGGGCCCGGTCGCGCCTGATCTTCTTCAGCACTCTGGGCAGAAGTGGTATAGGCGGAAAGGCGTACAACAGACCGCAACTCCACTCGCGCCGAAAGGCGTCGCCGAGCGAGTGCCGTCTTGGAAACTCCAACGCGCAGAACTGATGACATTGCGCGTTCTCTTCTGTGGCGAATAGATCTAACCAAGGCTCTCCCCATTGCTTAAAGAGGCCTCTCGCCACGTCCGAGTTCAGATGCCATTCGTGATCCACCGAGCACCGACGGCTGAGTTCGTCCGCCCTGGCGTTCAGAGAACCTGCCAGGTGTTGAACCGTCAGAGTCACGCCCTGACGTTCCAGCCATTGCCAGAGACGCAGAGCCTCCTGGCAAAGGGTCCACGACCCCACACCGCCCTGTTTGTTGCAGTACCACATGGCGGTGGTGTTGTCCGTGAACACCTGCACTACACTCCCGTTGACAAAGGGGAGGAATGCCTTCAGTGCTAGGCGAATCGCCCGTAGCTCCAACATGTTGATATGGAGCCGGGACTCCGCCGGAGACCAGATGCCTCTGATCTCCGCCTCTCCCAAGTGGCCACCCCAGCCCTGGAGGGACGCGTCCGTCACAACCACGTGCTCCGGTTGGGGAAGGGAGAGGGATCTGCCTCTGACCCAATCGCGGTCCGTAAGCCACCACTGCAACTGTCTCGCAGTGCCCTCCGAGATCAGGACATGGTCGGATAGGTTGCCCTGATGCTGGGCCCACTGAAACTTCAGGTCCCACTGCAGAGCCCGCATCCGCCACCTGGCGTGATGCACCAGTAGGATGCAGGAGGCCATCAGCCCCAGAAGCCGCAGCGTCAACCTGACCGAAACCCGGGATAACGGCTGAAAGATGGGAATCAGAGCCTGAATATCCCGGACCCGCCGTTCCGGGGGATAAACCCGAAACTGCGCCGAGTCGAGAACCGCTCCGATGAAAAGGAGCTTTTGAGAGGGACACAGGTGTGATTTCGGCACATTGATGGAAAACCCCAGCTCGTGCAGGAGGTCTGCCGTCGTCTGAAGGTGGTGGACGACTGTCTGGGGCGAGCCCGCCTTCAACAACCAGTCGTCGAGGTAGGGGAAGACTGAAACCCCTAACCGGCGCAGATGAGCTGCGACCACCGCCATCACTTTCGTGAACACCCGTGGGGCGCTGGTAAGGCCGAATGGGAGCACAATAAACTGAAAGTGCTCGTGGCCTACCGTGAACCGCAGGTAACGCCGGTGGGCCGGCAGGACGGGGATGTGAAAATACGCATCCTGCAAGTCCAACGCTACCATCCAGTCTTGTGGGTCTAGAGCAGCCAAGACCTGAGCCAAAGTCAACATCTTGAACTTCTCCTTCCGGAGGAAGCCGTTGACGTTCCGCAGGTCCAAGATAGGACGCAGGCCTCCCTTGTCCTTCTTGGGTACCAGAAAGTAGTGGGAGTAGCAACCACACCCTACTTCTGGCCCAGGAACGCGCTCGATGGCCCCCTTGGCCAAGAGGGCCGTAACTTCCTCCTGCAGAAGTGTCAAGTGGTCCCCCGACACACGGTGGTTCTGCGGTGGCATGGCTGGAGGAGTGGACTCGAAGGGGAGGGCATAGCCCCATCGAACGAGCTGCAGCACCCACCTGTCCGATGTTATCGCGCGCCAGCGGGAGTGGTGATGGCGAACCCTGCCACCCACTGGCGTCACGTGAGCCCGAAAGCTCGGACTAGGAAGGCTTGGATGCAGCAGCGGAGGGAGGCGTGGACTGACCACGCCGCTGGCCTCTACCGCCACCACGGCGGAAACCACGGCCGCCACCGCGCTGGGGAGCGTTCTGCGGCGCGTGGCTGGCAGCACGTGTGGGACCGCCCCTCCCTTGGCCACGAAAGGGGCGAAACAAACCCGTCTGCTGGCGCTGGGTCGAAAGACCCAAGGACTTGGCCGTGACCCTGGAGTCCTTGAAGCGCTCCAGCGCGTGGTCCGCTTTGTCACCAAACAGGCGACTGCCATCAAATGGCATGTCCATGAGTGTATTTTGGACGTCTGGCGAAAAGTTGGCAGATCTCAGCCAAGCATGGCGACGAATCGCCACCGTCGTGGACATGGCCCGTCCCAAGGAATCTGTTGTGTCCAGACCACAACGGATCGAGTACCGCGCCGCATCCCGGCCTTCAACCAAGGCCCGGGTGAGCTTGTCCCGCACTTCCTGGGGGCATTGCGGCAAACACTCTTCGACCGTATCCCACAGGGAGTGGGTGTAGCGGCCCAAGAGGCACGCGGTATTACAAGACCGCAGTCCAGCGCTCAAAGAGGAAAAGACCTTTTTACCAAACTGGTCATACCGCTTTGATTCCCGATCGGGCGGAGCCGACGGAAATGCGGACTGCGAAGTGGAGGCCTGGATCACCAGACTCTCCGGGGAGGGATGGGTGGATAAAAAGGCAGGGTCGTCCGAGCATGGACGGTGACGCCTTGCCACATTCCGGTCAACCGGTGCACCAGAAGCGGGCCTGGACCAGGTGCCCAAAAGGACATCCGTCAGGGCCTCATTAAACGGCAGCAGAGGCTCCTGGGGGCATGACTGCGGTTTAAACACTTCGGTCAGAATGTTCGGTTTGACCTTCGCGACGGGGAGCTCAAGGTGTAAGGCCTTGGCAGCCCTCATCAGGACCACTGAATAGGCAGCACCTGCCTCAGACGCCACAGGGGACGGGGAGACAAACCCAGGGTTGGGCGACTCGTCCAGGCCACTGGCATCACCCAGATCACCTACCCAGTCCACATCATACTGGCAGGCACGGGATAAAGGGTCCTCAGACCCCTCCCAACCCTCTCCATACTCATCCTCATCATACCCATATTCTGGGTCGACGATATAGACATCGGGGTCAACGGGCCCCATCGGCGTCGGATCCGGCGTCGGCCGACGCCGGTCCGACTCCGTGTCCGGAGTCGGGGAGGGAATGGGGGTGGCGCCGCGCGGCGTCGGTGCCGGGGACCCGACGCCGGCCGGAGCCGACGGCGGAGTCGCTGCACCACGCGGAGGCGGTACCACGGGTTGGCCCAAAGGAACCGACGCCGGAGAGGCCGGGAGACCAGCCGGCGACGAACCTGAGGGACCCAGCGGCGCCGGGACCGGAGCCACCGGCGGCGTCGGGGCAGAAGCACCCGAACCGCTCGGGCCCCCAGACGGGACCGACGGCCCCGCAGGCGCCGTAGGCCCCGCCGGAGGAGACCTCGCCCTCATAGCAATGAGGAAGGCCTCGATCTCCTCACGCGACGCGCCTTCCCCAGGGACCGACGGGTATGGGGTAGACGGCGTCGGTGACCCACGCGGGGGTGGGGCCACCCGAGCCCCCGGCCGCATCACGCGGGCGTCGGGGGGAGTCGGGGGTGCGATGGCGACGCCCCGACTTCTTGTGCTTACCTGACGAACCGGAGGAATGGTGGCGACTCCCGGAGCGCCCATGGCGGCTCGGCGATCGTTCCCTCGACCGCTCCCTCGACCTCCGACCGGACCGGGACCGCTCTCGACGCGGGGCCGACACTCGGAGCTCGAGAAGCTTGCGGGACCGCTCCCGCCTAGCTTTTCCAGTCAAGGCCCGACAGTCGACGCAGGACTCCACGTCGTGGTCCGCGCCCAGACACCGGAGGCAGAGTCGATGGTGGTCGGTGACCGACATCATGCGGTCGCACTCGTCGCAGCTCTTAAACCCAGGCATCCTACCGGTACCGTAGAAAGATTAAGTTTTACAAACACTTGGTCAAAAGACCGGAGTACTGCTCTTCGGATCTGCGCTAACTGGCGCGGAAAAAAGAAGAACTGACGTCAGCGCGCGGAGGCGGCGTCTATATACTCCAGCGACGTCATCACGGCGCACGACGCCGACGACGCGGAGCCGCAGGGGACGCCTGCAGACGACGCCTACCGACGCGCAGGGGTACTGCTACGCAAAAGTTTCCGGATCCAGACTGACGCCTGGGGATATTCTAAGGTAAGGAATCTAATACTAACCTGTTTCTTTCAGATTGCCGTTGTATAGCGCGTTAGCGTAGTCCAGCAGGGAGATCACCAGAGCGGACATGATGAGTTTAAGTGCAGGGGAAGAAAAAAAGCGAGAAACAGAGCGAATAGTTCGAAGAACAAGAAAACAGGAAGAAACAACAGAGTTAATTTGTGAATGAAGATTAAGTTGACTATTGATTTTGACACCCAGAGTTTTAACTGAGGAAGAGGGAGTGGGAGGGGATCCTAAGGAAGAAGGCCAAAATAAGGAGTTCCAGAGACTGGAGGGACCACCCGTAAGGACCAATTCCATTTTATCAGGGTTCAGTTTCAGATGGTTGTGGTCCATCCAGTCCCTGATGAAAATCATAGTAGACTGAAAATTAGAAATAGAATGGGGAGAAGGAGAAAGAGAAAAGATAAGCTGGAGGTCATCCGCATAATTATACACGGTGACCTCCAGTAGTTGAAGAGCAAAGATCAGAGGATAGATATAGAGATTAAACAAGAGAGGGGATAGAGAAGAACCCTGGGGGACACCACAAGTGACCTTAAGTTGTGTGGCTGAAAAGTCCCCCAACCAGACCGCCTGGGTGCGGTCCCTCAGGAAGGATGATAGCCAAACCAGGGCTGAGCCCCCGACCCCCGCCGCTCCGACACGGGAAAGTAAGATGGTATGATCAACCGTGTCGAAGGCGGCGGAGAGGTCGAGGAGCACCAGAGCCTGGTAGTTGTTTTGGTCCATACCCTCCCTGAGGTTGTTCAGGACCGACACCACGACGGACTCGGTGGAGTGCCTAGGTCGAAAACCTGCCTGACGAGATGCTAGGACTCCATTGGCTTCTACATGGGCACTAAGAACCGATGCTACATGTCGCTCCAACACCTTGCCCAAATAGGGCAGGAGGGAGATGGGGCGGTAATTGACTGGAGTGGAGGAGTCCGCGCCAGGCTTCTTCAGGATGGGCACTATGATGGCAGATTTAAGAGCTGGAATTACCACACCCTGAGCCAGCGAGCTGTTGAGGAAAGAAATTGGTGGATTGGGGCAAGTAGTGTAGATTTGTTGTAGTATGTGAGCTGGGCAGATATCTGCCGGGGAACCAGACTTAACTTTAGGAAGTATTGCGAGGAACACGGGGAGGAGCAGCGGACAGGCGGTGAGGAGCGCGGACAGGCGGGAGGAGCGGTGACGAGCGGCGGAGCGGTGAACTGAGGAGCGCGGGGGAGGAGCGGCGGCTGAGTTAAGGCTCCGGGGGACTCACGGACAATGTCGGGGCAGGCGGGGGTCGGGGCAGGCGGGGGTCGGGGCAGGCGGGGGTCGGGGCAGGCAGTGGACGGGGCAGGCGGGGGCTGCTGGACAATGTTGGGGCAGGCAGGGGTCATGTCATGGATAGAGCCAAACAGCAGCAATGTCACATCGCTCCAAAAGAAAAGTACACTGTGCTCAATACCAAGAGCCCCAAATAACAAAGGGCACTAATGATCGCTGCGGGGGCCCGAGCTGCTTGACAAGATCGGGACGGGCTGCTAGTATATATATATATATATATATATATATATATATATATATATACACACACACACACACACACACATATATATACACGGCAACACAAAGACTTACGAATGTTTTCATCGTCAAATGTTAATCTTTAATATAAAATATTATGGATGGCAAATAACACAGGCAAGTATTAAAACCCCTACACTAGGATGTATGGCCGATACACGGCTATATGTTACGCAAAGTATGGAATGGCATACATGCTATCATAGCATTTGCACATTCCAAGATGGCGCGACCCATAACGTACCAGTCCTTCTTCTAATGTGAATAGGGTCACATGACATCCCTTTAAATGTTTTGGTTGCCAGGCGCGCGTTGACAACACTGACGAAGGCTTGTAGCTGAAACGCGTCTGTTGACACTGTAACAATAAACCCGAGGAAAGGCATTACCCTTCTGTCTACGAGTGCTGATTTTCGAATAAATCTCTGAGGAAATTGAGCGCGACACATATATATATATACACATATATATATATATATATATATATATATATATATACACACACACACACACATATATATATATATATATATACACACACACACACACACATATATATATATACACACACACACATATATATATATACACACACACACATATATATATATATATACACACACATATATATATATATATATATACACACACATTACCTACTGGCGGTCGCCAGTAGGTATATATAGTTAGGATTTTTTCTCTATGGGTTTTTTGAAAATTCTATGTCTAATAACTTTGGCGTTTGTGGACGGAATTGGCTGAAATTTTCAGGAAAATGGCACATTTTGTTTCTGAGCAGCCCTTGAAAATTTGGGGGGGTTCTTCAAGGGGGGGCTGAGAAAAAAGGGGGGTCCCAAAACGTGTTTTTAACATTGAGTTTTCCATAGGGCGGTTGGCCTCACTTTTAGCCCGAACGGCTGAATGGATTTGCACGAAACTTGGCAAAATTGTAGGGACTGGTAGCCCGATGTGCCTTTTGTAGGTCTCAATATATGTGCTACAGTGGATTTTGAGAAATTAACGTTTAAAAAAAGATATATATCTGTAACAGCGGACCGGGCAGCGCTCCAGGACGCGTACTTTTCGCGCAACGGAGCTTTGTGAAGCGAAGCTGATTGGTTCTCCGGCGTCTGTCAACATTCCAAACAGTCCGTAGCGGCCGCCATCTTGTCTCTCGGTAGGATCGAGAGACAAGAGGAGGCCAAAGCGAAGGGGCAAATGACCATAAGGGGGAATAGTAGATCCTCGCTGACCCCCTACGTTTGATGTGGAGGTTTTAAAAGGGCCCCGCGGGGCAAAAAAACCCCAAAATAATAATAATCGAACGGCTGAATGGATTTGCACGAAACTTGGCAAAATATTAGTGACTGGTAGCCCGATGTGCCTTTGCTAGGTCTCAATATATGTGCTCCAGTGGATTTTGAGAAATTAACGTTAAAAAAAAGATATATATCTGTAACAGCGCTCCGCTTCGCGTACTTTTCGCGTTACGGAGCTTTGCGAAGCTGATTGGTTCTCCGGCGTCTGTCAACATTCCAAACAGTCCGTAGCGGCCGCCATCTTGTCTCTCGGTAGGATTGAGAGACAAGAGGAGGCCAAAGCGAAGGGGGAAATGACCATAAGGGGGCATAGTAGATCCTTCCTGACCTCTTAGGTTTGATGTACCATTTTGCCAAGTTTGGTGTAATTCCGTTCAGCCATTCAGGCTGTAGACGTATGTAAATGTCCTATGGAAAATTGCATGGGGAAAACACATTTGAAAGTGTTGAAATTTAGAACCAATTAAAATGTTACTTTGGTTTTGTATTTGTGTGTGATGAAAGTTAATTGGTTATGTATATATGTCAAATGAGAGGAAACCACAGCCATTTTGTGATACTACTGTCTGAGGTACATTTGTGAGGAATTTTTGGTGGTGAATTTCTGGTGTTTGATTTACACAGTACTAACACTTCTGCTACTTTTAAAAAGGTGAGTTGTTAATTTGTAAGGGGAACTATGTTGTACACTTGAAGATAATTTGAAAAATGTTTTCTGTTATTTATTTGCAGTCCTTCTGTTATACTAAATACTTGATAAAGTTAGTTTTATATTATGTATTACTAAAAACGATAAATGAAAGTGATTATTTTTTTCTGCAATTTACAGCAAGCAATTTCAAAATAAAATGGCTCACAATGAAGAGACCGTGGCAATTTCTTTTGAATTGTCCACTACATTGATTGAAATTGAGAGCACCAATAATGAAATATTGTCACAAGGAGGACATGACTTGTATGATTCCATTAGATTGATTGAAATGGACAGCACCAAGAATGAAATATTGTCACAAGGAGATGACTTGAATGATTCCACTACATTGATTGAAATTGAGAGCACCAATAATGAAATATTGTCACAAGGAGGAGATGACTTGTATGATTCCATTAGATTGATTGAAATGGACAGCACCAATAATGAAATATTGTCACAAGGAGGAGATGACTTGAATGATTCCACTACATTGATTGAAATTGAGAGCACCAATAATGAAATATTGTCACGAGGAGATGACTTGAATGATTCCACTACATTGATTGAAATTGACAGCACCAATAATGAAATATTGTCACAAGGAGGAGATGACTTGAATGATTTCTTTGATCAATCTCTTGATGGCGAATTTATCGAGTGTTTGGAGACCATAGAGTTACAAGAATCATCATTGGAGACTTTTAATGAGGACATTGCTGATGAGGACATGTTACTAGTTCTTTCAAATTTAGAAAATTCTGAAGAATAAATTTATATTTAGAAATCAAAAATTGTTTGAGACATTATTCATTTTTATTTTTAATTTATGAGGTTGTAGCGAAGTGATTGTAGTATAAAATGAGACTTATAGTATAGAGTGCAACATTTTTATGTTACATGGTAAGGTTACTCATATTTACTTCCCTTCTGCCACTATATTATCTCCAATGTGTATTTGACATCTCTTCTTCATCTCCGGCCTCCTTTCTCTCACTGTGTGTCTCCGATGCATCTTATCGCTGCTATTTTGTGTAATTACAGAAGAGAGTAAAATAAAATAGTTCGGAACGTGAAAAGGGGGCAAAGTAGAGTACTCCTCACCCCCTAGGCCTTTTTAGGCGGTCCCAAAAGGATCAGTTTCTGCTTTCCTGAGAGATTATGGTATGAGTTCCATATACCACAATAACTTGCATTACAACATGCAAGATATCTATCTCCTATTACCAACTTTTGGAGATATTCGCGCTAAGCGCGAATATCTCCAAAAAGTAACACCTGCCCTGAGCAGTTCTTAGCCATGTTATCCAATGGGAGGTGGATAACATGGCTAAGAGCATTAGCTCGGTAATGCATGAATATCGCTGAGTTTTTAGCGATATTCATGCATTGCGGCAGTTTATTATCGCATTTGCGATAAACCTTGATAATAGCAAGGTTTATCTTCGATAATTTCTGACGATGCTTAGTGGTAAAAAATTGGTTGGTAAGCATCGTTAGCGATAAATATCGCTTAACTTTGGTAATATGCCCCAACGTCTGTTAACGTTCGATTCGAAGGAAATGAGGAAGTGTTGAAAAACATTGTCTGCGCCATCTTGCCTTTTTTGAAATGCCACACTTTTGTCGTGCACGGCAGCCATTTTAGATGTCTTGACCAGACCCACTCTCTGCACGCTGTCGATTCGTAGCATGGCTCCTCACCCACGCAAGCATCTTCCCTAGGCACTGGTCACCACCGCTCTCTGTCTTATGCATGGGCAATAAACCTCCCCCCATCTGCGCTGCTCTTCCCTGAGAATCACACTCTGTGCCCGCCCGACACCTCCCTTTCGCCCTATTCACTACCGCACCCTCTGACACTCCTCTTTCTCTGTGTCCGATTGTCCAGGCTATCAGCTAGCCCTGCAGATGTAGTTTATGGCCCCAGCTGTAAAGAATCACCCCTCTTCAAAGGAGTTATAGTAGATCAAGGCCCACACCCGATGAGATCCGTCACACCACACGTGTTCCTACTATCTGAAAACCATCCTGTATTGTGATTGGGGAGGGGACCGAGCCTGAAGCGGAAGATTCCAGGAATGACTCTTTGTACATCAAAGTTTTTACAATTATGTGTCACATTAAAAATATATAGCACTCCAACAAAGTAGTAGGAATATAAAACTTTAATAACATATAAATATATACAAGAAAACAAAAACAGTAAAAAAATTTAAACAACGAAGAGACCGTGGCAATTTCTTTTGAATTATCCAATAGATTTATTGAAATTGACAGCACCAATAATGAAATATTCTTGTCAGTAGCGGTCTGTTGTGCGAATAGTTCCAAGGCAGCAGAACGCGCTGAAATCTAGATGGCACGAAAGTGATGTCTAGTAAGTTGCCGCCCAGCAAAAAACGGCGTGGGGCGCCGCGGGGGTGAGTGAGTCCAGTAGGCACCACAGCTATTCTTACCGGCATTGCAGAATTACTGCTGGGGACAATGCCTGTGCTGTAGCAGGGTCACAGCAGAAACAAAAAGGATTCTGTTGAAGATGTTGTTGGTTTTCAATTTGAAAACAGTTCTGGTGTCAACTGCTATGCTAATGTAGTGGTTAATGTTTTGTTTTCTCTAGAAAATGTAAAAGAGGGGGAGGCAGTCCAAAGTTCCGTTAAAAGGGCAAAGGAAAGGATCGGTGGTTTGAACTATCAGTCAAAAAGGGGAGGGGGTGCAATAATTTTTCCTACCGGGTCACACTGTGCTTTCACCGGAAGTGAGGTCTGCAGGATTCTAGTAATTCAAAGTGAGGCTGGCGCCAGCATGGGAGCACCGACGTCCCGCGGATACAGTTTCGTCACTCCACGGGCGATCATGGCAGTCATTCCCCATCGGGGGTCGGAGACTCCCGCGGCTACTCTAGAATCTTCAAGGTCGTGGAGGACTACGGTGGTGGAGTCAACCAGTGACCGGGCCATTTCTTTATGCTGGGCCCGCTCTTGCCAGGTCGACCGCCATTTTGAGAGTTCGGCAGCTACCGGCGATCGCGGGGTCACATGAGCGGACGGGCTCCACCCTGCCGGGCGAGACGTTGCAGCATGGCCACAGTGGAAGAACCCTTTTCCGGGCGCCTGGAGCGCTGAGGGTGCAGCTGGGAAGCCTCCACCTGGGGAGGCGGGAGAGGCCTGTTCGCACCGTCTCTCCCTCCCAGTGCACCCCACGGCGTCTCGCTTGAGATTTGTTATGGCCGGACCAGGCGATGAGGACGAGGGGGGGGGGGGTCGGAGGCATGTGCAAGACATCCCCCCCCAGTGTTGTCGCAGCCATTATAAAAAAAAAGAAGTGTCCCGTCCGTCTTCGGGCCGGGCTTCCGGTGGATGTCGGCCGGACGCCCCTGGCTCTGGCCCCATGAACGGGTTTCTTGGTTTATCGGCTGCAGCCGGATCCCGTCGGCCTCGGCCCCCCGACCGTTGGTGGTCGGACCGGAAGAGCATGTGGCGGGACTACCTGCAACTCTCAAGGGCCACCGCGGCCGGACTGGGAGAGAGAGGGGAGGGTCGAGGAGACATTCCCCCCCCCTGCAACTGTTCAGCGTTGTAAAGGCAATCCCCTGGCCGGGTCCCGCTGGCCTCGGCCTCTCCTCCGGCTACACCCTACGTTAGGATCTCCTGGCCGAGGCGTGGCAGCAGGACCTGCCTTATATGGGCTGCTCCCGGCTGGGCGTAGCCGGAACCCTGCCCCACCTTGGAAGATTCCAGAGTGGGGGTGGATGTTCTACTGACTTGCATTTTCCCTAGTCTATCGATTTTTTTGGCGTGGCAGGCGGTGGGACAGCGAGGGGTGATTTGGTTTCTCTTACTGGTTTTCTGGTCTCTCACCACTGGCATTAACGTTTTCTTGTTTCTAGGACATTAATAGGTTTTATCATTACGTTATGTTATCGTTTCTTTGTTCGTTGTTTAATAAAAGTTCATGTTCATCAGTGGCCTACTGATTTTCGTTTTCCTATTTTTTTCTTCCCTGGTTGTTTCATGGTAAAGTTTCTGTTAACAGGATACAGTGATCACTTCGTTATTATTGCATATGTCCTTTTCACTAGGGGTGCTCTCTGGTCGGGCCAGATGACGTATCTCTAGTAAATGGTCCGGGTGAAAAAGGTGCATCAATCAGTGGGGAGTAGATAGGCATGACAGATTACAACGGGGGAGAAAGGTCCGCATTACGTACCCTTTCACTACTTGCAAAGATTTTCCTACGTTTATTTGCAAACAGGGAATACCTCCAAAAAGAACTAATTCCCAAACAGTCAATGTTCGGACAATCAATCAATCAATGAGGAATGAAATAGGTACGACGTGTTAAAGGCTTGCGTTACCTACCCTTCACTATCTGCAAAGGGAGAGAGAATATTCCTATTCTTCCTCGTTTGCAGGTAGAGAAGATCCTTAAGAGAATTAACTTCGAACAATTCAATGCTCGATTGAAACAATCAACAAGGGGTACTGTGAACACAAATGAACGCCGCTTATATACATACGCATTGCTATTTTCAACAGGTTGTTCCTAATGTTTCTATTTTAGCGAGGTCAAAAAGAGATCCCATTAGTGGCCTACTGATTTTGCTCGATTCCTTTTGTTTTTTTACACGATTTTTCGCTATCTGCAAAGACTAAACAGAGTATTGCGACTCTGTGCTTGTTTGTAAATAGAGAATGAACCAAAGAGAACAATCAATCAAATGGAGAGAGAAGCAGGCACGACGGATTACAAAGGGGGCAAAGGGCTGCGTTAACTACCCTTCACTATCTGCAAAGAGAGAGTACTCCTAATAGAAATGAGGGGTGGGGGGCAGCATTCAAAGCAGATCAGTGTGCATAAACACGAAAATGTTTTTACTTACCACGTACTTGACATTCGACAGCTTATGATATTTGCTATTAAAAAACCATTGAAATTCACTGAAAAAACCATAGGTTATAGACCATATATAGTTAGGAATTAGCATTTACAAAACCTTGAAAATTCACTGAAAAAACCATAGGTTATACACCATATATAGTTAGGAATTAGCATTTAAAAAACCTTATTTTACTCACACAAAACCATTGAAATTCCATATATAGTTAGTTGCACTAACTATATATCGCGCACCCGCAATCCACTGCTGATCATGTCACATATTACATCATTCATGACATGGTCAGTGACATCACTGATGACATCACTGATGACATCTCAAATGACATCACTGATGAGATCACTGATGACATCATCCAGTGACTGTGTGTTTCTGTAAAGTTTAAATATGTTTTACATATTGAAGAATGAGTAGATGTATAAGTGTCTGGACGAAGGATTTAGTAGGTGCATGACTGAATGTATGAGTGAGTGATTAAATGTGTCTCACTGAGTGCATGGGTTAGTGACTAAACTGTCTTAATTTGTGCATCATTATGTCTGTTGTTCTGTAAACTGCTGCATGTGTTGATCAGTAGCTATATGATTAACTATATGGGTTATTGATTGATTGTCCAAGTATTTGTATAGGAGACTGAGTGTGTGTGTGGCTGGCTGGGAGGTGTGTGACTCTGTGCAGATCAATGTGTACTTGTATCAATGATTGTATAAGAAAGTAAGTATGTGTTAGTATATGTTTGAAAATGTAAGGTGCTCTATGTTTAACTGTATAGACAAGAAAATGGAAGTGTGATTGATTCTTTACAGGACTGACTAGGTGTGTGAGTAACTCCATGGATGAGTGGCAGAGTGTAAGTGTCTGTATAGGTGTATGAGTGCATATGATAGTGTTGTAAAGATGAGTGATTGTATGTATGAATGATTGTATGGGTGAATGAGTGAATGTGTGTGTAGACGTAGGAATCAGTGAGTACGTATGTAGTAACTAGTATTGGTGTGTCAATGGTTTCAAAAATTATACTCTGTATTTAACACTGGGTGAAACAGAGGTTATATTAAAACGTGAGGAGATGCATTGTATTGTCACATGAATGATATCATCAGTGATGTGGTCATTGATGTCAAATGAGATGTCATCAGTGATCTCATCAGTGATGTCATTTGAGATGTCATTTGAGATGTCATCAGTGATGTCACTGACCATGTCATGAATGATGTAATATGTGACATGATCAGCAGTGGATTGCGGGTGCGCGATATATAGTTAGTGCAACTAACTATATATGGAATTTCAATGGTTTTGTGTGAGTAAAATAAGGTTTTTTAAATGCTAATTCCTAACTATATATGGTGTATAACCTATGGTTTTTTCAGTGAATATATATATATATATATATATATAAACAAGCAGACCCCTCCAGTCAGGAAAAGGAAAGAGGCCACACAGGGAAACCTTCGGGAGCCGTTTTAAATGACACAGCATAGCATAATGCATTTCGGTAATCCAACCTTCCTCAGATGCTGCTGCTTCCGTGATGAGGCTCCACCCACGCCTTTAAAGTGTCCTGACTCACCCTCATTGGAAGGTAAGTAACGCCCCTCCTCACCAGTTAGTAATCAGTGAAACTGTAGTCCATAGTAGAACATCATGTCCCAGCCTGCATTGCGTCCAAGTGGATGCTGCGTGAAAAGGGGGTTCAATATTCAGGGTGAAGGCGCGGTAAATGTGAATGGAGCATCGCGGAAAAATGACAGTCTGGGGCTCACGAAGGTTCCCTTTCAACTCCAACCTCATGTGATGACGTCAGCTCGGCCATGAGACGACAGACAAGTGAATGAAGCTCCTCGTGTGATCACGGGCTGCCACTGGCAGTGGTCCATAGCTTCTTTCACACAGGAGGTGGGCAGAGGTTTTCGATACCTTGAACAATTGAAGAATGCCGTGAAACAGCAGATGCCAGCATTCCTCTGCCACTTGATGGAGCGGAGCCTCTAGCGCGCCTCTGGCATGCACGCAAATGAATAAACAAGCAGACCCCTCCAGTCAGGAAAAGGAAAGAGGCCACACAGGGAAACCTTCGGGAGCCGTTTTAATAGACACAGCATAGCATAATGCATTTCGGTAATCCAACCTTCCTCAGATGCTGCTGCTTCCGTGATGAGGCTCCACCCACGCCTTTAAAGTGTCCTGACTCACCCTCATTGGAAGGTAAGTAACGCCCCTCCTCACCAGTTAGTAATCAGTGAAACTGTAGTCCATAGTAGAACATCATGTCCCAGCCTGCATTGCGTCCAAGTGGATGCTGCGTGAAAAGGGGGTTCAATATTCAGGGTGAAGGCGCGGTAAATGTGAATGGAGCATCGCGGAAAAATGACAGTCTGAGGCTCACGAAGGTTCCCTTTCAACTCCAACCTCGTGTGATGACGTCAGCTCGGCCATGAGACGACAGACAAGTGAATGAAGCTCCTCGTGTGATCACGGGCTGCCACTGGCAGTGGTCCATAGCTTCTTTCACACAGGAGGTGGGCAGAGGTTTATATATGTATATATATAGCTATAAGCCCCGGGGTCCCGCAAAAGGGCGGGGAAAATTCACTGCTTATGACTATTGATGAGTATCCCCTGGAAGAGAACAGTGAATTACAGGCTTGTTTTTAATCAAGGGGTTCTGAGTGACATCAAATAGACAGCGAGAGCAAACCTTGAGTTGTCTATGATGTCACTCAGAACCCAGAGGGCAATTCACTTTTACCTATCTATAATTCTGTTATGTATGCAGTGCAAAATGATCTGTTCCGTGCATTCAACTGCTATGCAGGGGCAGAGGGGTAATTAGTAAGCCATATATTGAATATGCTACTTACCAGTATGCATCTGTTCTTGGCATGTAGGGCTGCTAACATTCATATCTTAGCATTAGATCGCCGCCTAGTGTTGGGCTCGGATGATCGCACATTGTTGTCCTGGAAGAGTCTTCGAAGTATCCTGAGATAGGTGGCTCCTCCCCTGGACTACAGTGCGCATGGGCATCGGCTCCATCCCCAGATTGTTTTTCGCCATTGTGGCAGAAGATGGAGTGAAAAGTGTAAAGGATGTCCATGCTAATGAATAAATACAATAGTATATCTGCAGCTGCGACAGGCACCGGGGAGGAGGGCGGGCGATATGAATGTTAGCAGCCCTACATGCCAAGAACAGATGCATACTGGTAAGTAGCATATTCAGTTCGAGGCATGTGGGCTGCTAAATTCATATCTTAGCATAGAATACATAGCAGTCCCTCCATCAGCGGCGGTTGCCCGTGCCAGCTGCAGAAACCTGAAAAAGTGTTTTCAGAACAGCCTGTCCTACAGCAGCTTGCTGCTTGGAATGCACATCAACACAGTAGTGTTTTGTGAAGGTATGTGGTGTAACCCACGTGGCTGCTCTGCAAATATCCTCTAAAGGAATGTTCCCTAGGAAAGCCATGGATGCCCCCAGTTTGCGTGTGGAGTGCGCTCTGGGGGGTATTGTTAAAGTGCGCTTGGCTTTTTGATAACATATCTGGATGCACTTAACAATCCATCTGGCTATCCCTGCTTTGGAAATCGGGTTGCCTTTGTGTTGTGGTGCGAAGGCAACAAAGAGTTGTTGTGTTTTTCTAAAGGGTTGTGTTCTGTCTATGTAGTACATCAACGCCCTCCGTACATCTAAGGTATGGAGCATTCTTTCCGCCACCGTTTGAGGGTTTTGAAAGAATGCTGGTAAGTCAATAGTTTGGTTTAGATGAAACTGTGACACCACCTTCGGAAGGAATTTGGGGTTAGTGCGTAGCACTACCCTATTTGGATGAATTTGAATGAATGGCTCTTGGATTGTGAGCGCCTGCAGCTCACTGACACGCCTCAGAGACGTAATAGCTACAAGGAAAGCTACTTTCCACATAAGGAACTGGAGTTCACACGAGTGCAGTGGCTCAAATCGTGGTCCCATCAGTCTGGTGAGAACGACATTGAGGTTCCACACCGGAGCTGGCGGTGTTCTTGGGGGAATGACTCGTTTCAGACCTTCAAGGAAGGCTTTAATGGCGGGCACTCTGAAGACAGAGAGGTGCTGCCTGTTTTGAAGATAAGCCGCTATGGCGGATAGATGTATCCGAATGGAAGTGTACGCTAGATTGCACTTGTAAAGATGCAACAGATAGCAGATGATGTTGGGGATAGATGCATCTAGCGGGTTGATGTCATTGGCTGTACAGTAAATGACAAAACGCTTCCACTTTGCAGCATAGCATGCTCTAGTAGTTGGCTTCCTTGCCTCCTTGATGATGTTCATGCATTCCGGAGGTAGGTTAAGGTATCCAAACTCTAGGACTTCAGGAGCCAGATCGCCAGGTTGAGCTGTTGCGGATCTGGATGCTGAATTTCTCCATGGTTCTGCGTCAAAAGACTGGGCGTGAGGCGCAGTCTTTGATGCGGCACCACTGAGAGTTCGAGGAACGTGGTGTACCAAGCCTGGCGCGCCCACGTTGGAGCAACTAGGATGAGAGTCATCTCGTGCTGCCTTAGCTTTCTTGCGACCAGCGGTATTAGAGGGGCTGGCGGAAAAGCGTACGCAAATTTGCCTGACCAGTTCATCCATATCGCATTCCCCTGCGACTGTGGGTGAGGGAACCTGGCGGCAAAGTGTTGGCATTTTGCGTTCTCTTTTGTGGCAAACAGGTCTATCTCCGGATGACCCCACTGCTGGAAGTACGGGTGGAGGACAGATGGGTGTAACTCCCACTCGTGCATTTGATGGCTGTACCTGCTGAGCAGATCCGCCATCTGATTGTCCTTTCCTGGGAGGTGTTCTGCCATGAGGAAAATGTTCCTCTGAATGGCCCACTTCCACATGCTCTGAGCCAGATGAGACAGCTGTGGCGAGTGGGTGCCTCCCTGCTTTTGAATGTAGTACATCGCGGTCATGTTGTCCGTCCGGACTAGCACGACCTTGTTGCACAGATGTACAATGAAGGACTTGAGCGCCATGAAGATTGCCATCAGTTCCAGATAGTTGATGTGCATCTTCTGTTGCTGCGTCGTCCATAGTCCCTGCACTGTGTAAGTGAGCAGATGAGCTCCCCATCCCTGGAGAGATGCGTCCGTTGTCAGGACAATCTGAGGCACAGGCTCTTGGAACAGTCGGCCCTTGCAAAGGTTGTGTGGAGTCCACCAATGCAGAGAGTCGTATGCCCGACTGGTTACCAACACTAGGTCTGTCAATTGCCCACGAGCCTGTGTCCACTGATTCGCTAAGCACTCCTGGAGCGGGCGCATATGTAGCCGTGCGTGAGGGACTATGAAGATGCAGGAGGCCATCATGCCTATCAACTGCATGAACACTCTCGCTGGAAGCGAGTGTTGTGGCCTGAACTTTTGGATCAGAGACTGCATGCTGTCTATCCTGACTTGGTTTGGTTGAGCCATGGCCGTCAGGGTGTTGATCGTCGCACCTAGGAACTGCCGGACATGTGCTGGTTGTAGATGCGATTTTGGGTAGTTCAGCGAGAAACCCAGATCGTGAAGAAGGTGAATTGTAGTCGACATGTCGGCGGCGCACTGTGGTTCCGACTTGGCTTGCACGAGCCAGTCGTCTAGGTAGGGGTAGACATGGATGTTCTGCCTCCTGAGGTGCGCCGCTACTGTCGCCAGACACTTGGTGAACACCCTCGGGGCTGTGGTGACTCCGAAGGGTAGGACCTTGAACTGGTAGTGCTTGCCTTGAATAGTGAACCTGAGGTATTTCCTGTGGGACGGGTGTAGTGGAATGTGTAAATAAGCATCCTTGAGATCTAAGGTTGCTAAGACGTCTCCTTGGTTTAGCAAGGGGAGAATCTGTTGCAGTGTAAGCATGTGGAAATGTTCTGATAGTATGTACAGGTTGAGGGGACGTAGATCTAGAATGGGTCTGAGAGATCCGTCCTTCTTTGGAATAAGGAAGTACAGTGAATATACCCCTGTGCCTTCCTCTCCCACCGGCACGAGCTCGATTGCTCCCTTTTGCAGCATCACCACTACTTCCTGCTGCAATAAGAGCAAGTGCTCTCCGGACATAGGCCTTTGCCTTGGCGGGATGTTGGGTGGAGTGGACTTTAACTCTAGGCAATAACCATACTGGACTAGTTGTCGCACCCACCTGTCTGTGGTGATGTTTCTCCAGACGGGCAGGAACTGCTGCAGTCTCCCCCCGACAGGTGTTGAGTGGTCGGGGGGCAGTGACAGAGAGTCACTGTTTGCTTGGAGTAGAGGAGCGGGAGCTGTTGTTACCTCTGCCGCGACCTCTGTTGCTGTTATTTCTGTAACCTCCCTTGTTCTGTTTTGTGAACGAGGATTGTGCTCCACCTTTTGAGAACTGGGATTGTTGACCCATTTGTCCTCTGGTGACTCCACGTGCACCTGAGCGACGAAAATTGCTGCCGCGAAACTGTTGTGACTGTAGGGCCCCCATGGACTTAGCAGTTTCTGTGTCCTTTTGTATTTTCTCTAGGGTGGTGTCAACATCTGGACCAAACAGACTATCAGGATTGACTGGCTGATTAAGAATGGTTGTCTGAATATCCGGTTTAAACCCTGAGATGCGGAGCCACGCTTGTCGTCTCAGCATAACGCTAGTGTTGATAGCTCTAGCAGCTGTGTCTGCTGCGTCAAGTGCACACTTGATGGCTGCGTTTGAGATTAGCTTCCCTTCCTCAATAAGCAGTTTGGTGCCCTCTTGGAACTTTGGAGGCAGGTGTTGTACAATCTGTTCTAGGGTGTCGTAGTGCGCCCTATCGTAACGCGCTAAGAGCGCCTGTGTATTGGCAATGCGCCAAAAGTTTGATGCCTGTGCAGCTACTCTTTTGCCCCCTGCCTCTAGCACTTTGGACTCCTTATCCGGGGGAGGAGCTTCACCCGTCGTCTGGGAGTTGGCACGTTTCCTGGCATTGGCGACCACAAGAGAGTCCAGTGGCAACTGTCCCCGAATGTATGCGGGGTCTGCAGGTGCAGGTCTGTACTTTTTTTCAATACGAGGGTTGACCACTCTCGCTCTTGTAGGCTCCTTAAATATGTCCCCAGCATGCTTGAGGACGCCTTTAAGCATAGGCAGTGTCTTTACTGTCCTTTCAGAGACTGAGAACGTGTCGAAAAGGAAGTCTTCCTCAACTGGGTCAGCATGCATGTCCACATCATGATTGGCTGCCGCCCTCTCGAGTAGTGCATGAAAACCTGCTGAGTCCTCAGTCGGGGATGCACGTGCATTAAAAAGTTGCGGGTCCTGCCCCACACCTTGGGTGTTCTGGTCACCAGTGTCATCATATAAATCCGGTTGTGCATCCGGTTCATTGATAGGGAAATTGTACTGCTCGTCCTCATCATACCCCTCACCCGCAGAGTGTTCTGGTGAGGGAGTAGGGCTCCGTCTCGGAGGAGGCTGGATTGGTTCCGTGAGGCCTGAGGCGTCAAGGGGCACCCTCTTCTTCTTTAGTGGGATGACATATGGGTCCACTGGCTCCGAAGTGATTTTCCTCTTGTAGAGGGTCAGTTTGCCTGTGTCAGCGTCGATGAAATGCTCTGAATCATCCTCTGATTCGAGTATCCGACGTGGAGGCGGGCCTGCCGGTGAAGAAATCACCTGTTTCGGTGCCGATTTGGTTGAAAAAGCTTTCGGCGCCTCCTTCGGCGGCAAAATAAATAGAAGTTTCCCAGAAGGCTTCGCTGGAGTGTCCTTTTGCGGCTGCGGCGATGGTATCGGAGCCGACGGGGCAAAGGCCTTCTCCCTGATTCTCTGTAGTGATTCGGCTATGGGGGACGCCTCACTCACAGTTTGTTTCGGCGCTGACGAGGATGGTATGATTTTTCCCTCGGATCCGACGTCTTTGTGGACCTTGTGCGCGGATCCCGTCTTCACCGGCTCCGATTCCTGGGTTCTGGGCGCAGACGTGCCAGACTTCGTTCCGTGTGCCTGCGTAGCCTCCTTGGAGCCGACTTTGGCGGGCTTGGACGGCGTCGTAGCCGTTGACCCGTGCCGACCATCCTTCTTAGAGGACCCCTCCTCTGGCGTCGTTTTCGATTTTGCTGCGTCGGAATCGACGGACTTCCTCGACTTCTGCGGACCGGAGGTCGACGGAGTCGATGGGGTAGCGGGCACCGTTGTTTTCTTTGGCACGGCAGCCATCTTAGGGACACTCGAGTCCTTAAGTTTCGGTTTCGTTTTCGGGTCGGCCATTTTAGATGTTGTCGATCCCGATGGTTTCGGTTTCGGTTTCGAAACAGTCTGCTCAGCAAGTAAGTCCGTGGCCGGGCCCGAAGGCGGGGCTGTGGCTTGCGGCAACGGGTCTTGGGTAAGGCCGACAGGCGATCCCGTGACCCGGTCGGTATCCTCGTAACCTTCGGGGCAGAGCTCGTCCCCCGAGCTATCTGCCGCGGCCCCATAAATCTCATCGTCGTCTCCTACCTCGTCGACGTATTCAAGGCCTTGACCCACGACTCCGTCGTCGTCTCCCGGATCCGCCTCGACCTCCGTCTCGGGTGGGGAGATTTGAAGATGATGACCCTGGTCCTCTTCTTCCTGTTCTCCGAAGATGTTCTCCGGATCCGGGGCCGTTTGTCTAGCTTCCATGCGCACCGCGCGCCGAAGCTTGAGAGTCTTCTTGGAGCGGAACTGCGCACAGGCCTTGCACTTGCCGTCGTCGTGGTCGGGCGAAAGGCATTTGTTACACACGGGGTGTAGATCGATGTGTGGGTACTTGGACCCACAAAGCGGGCAGTACTTAAACGGGCTCCGCTCCATGTCCGAAAAGTTTTGCAGTCGAGTCGCGATGAGAAGGCCTCAAAGTTCTGAGAGCGAAAGAAAACTCCGCTTATTCCGGCTCCAAGAGACGGAAGACTCGAGACCGTGCGCAGACAATACCGACGCAAAAAAATCGAGGCCTTTTGGCCGCTAAAAGTTAGTTTTTCTCGGTTTCGACAGAAAGACGTCGAGACCACATCCGAACCCAATGGCGGAAAAAAACAATCTGGGGATGGAGCCGATGCCCATGCGCACTGTAGTCCAGGGGAGGAGCCACCTATCTCAGGATACTTCGAAGACTCTTCCAGGACAACAATGTGCGATCATCCGAGCCCAACACTAGGCGGCGATCTAATGCTAAGATATGAATTTAGCAGCCCACATGCCTCGAACATATATATATAATGGCCTCTGTTATGTATCACTGTACAAAAGGTAAACCAAATAACCTGCCATCTTTGACAACTCCAACTCCTGCCTTCCTTCCTTATGCTGCAGCTGTGCTTTCTCCTTTTATTCAAAGCAGGCTAACACACCAGCGCTGACCGGCTCTCAGAGAGCCCGGTTAGCCTTTAATGGAAGGCCTTTATGATGTAGCAACAGTTGCCAACGACTTGTTATCAACTGTTGATATGTCATAGCAGTGAATTAGGACATCTGGAAATTATAGCGCCTCTCTATGAGAGCCATACATAGCAAAGTGCTTAAATATAATCAATAATCAGAAGTGGTCTTTTACCTCGTTCCACATGATTCACATCAACTCTCTCCCAAGCTGACACAGTCGACCTTCATACAAGCTAAAACATCGAGTTACCCCTAGAAATCCTCTACTTTCCCCCTCCTTCCACCCCAATACAAGACAACTCCAACCTTTACATAATCCCAACTATCTCCTCCACCCGATTCAAACACGTTTTATTCAAAGCAGACGCTTGGTATCAGAAACAATATACCTGTAATAACCAAAACCCTCACACAAAATCGATCACCTCATTTCTACACGCCAGGATTCACACAACTGTAAATCTGCTATGTAGTAAAAACTTGAAATCTCAGACACCATTGCTCACTCAGACCTCCCAGGATATTGCGGCATTGATTTGCATATTTTGTGGATCAAATAAGCAAATTTGGCAGAGCAGATTATAGTTTTTTGCGGCATTCTACTGCACTTTATTTTATTCAGATTCATTTGCTTTGCAGACTTTTCAGCAGAGGCAAGCTATTTCCAGAGAATATTGCCCTTTCAAAGAAGCATATCAAAAGAAACTGAAGGTTTCTGCTACGCATCCTTTGCTACTTAGTTTTGGCCTGCAAGATTTT
>NC_136068.1:1179378196-1179403196 GCF_964261635.1 Lissotriton helveticus
TGTTTGGAAGTCTTAAAGTATGGAATTATCTTCAATGAATTGTGACATCTGGGCGAATGCTGCTCTTTCTATCAGTTTGCCCAGGAAAGGTCCCTTTGAAATTAGTCTGTAGTTGTAGGGGTTAAGCAGGTCCAGGTTTGTTTTCTTTAATAATGGGTGTATTATTTTTTGAGATCTTTTGGAAATATTCTGGTAGTTAAGGAAATGTTGATGATGATTCTTAGTGGTGTGGCAGCAGAGGTAGTTAGAAGAATTGTCTTGAAGGTTTGTGGTGGACATGAGACAGAAGGGCTGCCGGCAGGCGTGCTTGCTTTGACCAGGTCCTTAAACTCATTGTGTGAAATTTGTCAGAATGAATGGAGAGGCTGGGTTAGCATACTCTTGCATTTTTGTTTTGGAAAAGGGTCAGTGCCAGCGGTTTTGTCTTTGTTGTAAATAGGAGTCCAACATGTCTGCTTTGGTCATGTAATCATTTGCCAGTTTGTCTGTGAATTCTTGAGTACTGGGATGCGCTCCTTCAATTTGGTATACGAAGTTCAGTGAGAATTTTACAGAATTCTTTATTTGCACATTTAGCATTTTGAATTGTCTGAATAGTACATTTTTGTTGCCTGTTTGATTGCGGACTTATATACTCTGTTAATTACTGTAGGTGAAGTTTGTTTTGATTGCTGTTTGTTTTGAGTCAGGTGCGTTGTAGCTTTCTAATTTGCGGTTTATTATCTTATCTCTGCATTTCTCCAAGGAGCCTGTTTTCTTTTGTTCTGTTGCTCTTAGTAGTATTAGGATATGAAAACGTTCTGGTAGCCACTCGCATCGTTTTTTAACAGAATGTATTGTGTTTAGATCTGCACTGGATGTTAGTTTTGTTTCTAAGTGTTAAAAACTGAATTGAGACCATTGTCCATAGATCGATGCACGTAAAGGGGGTTTTAGGTGTGTTGCTTTGTGGTGTTTTACATTGGAAAGCAAGCAAATGGTGGTCTGACCATGTGACTGGAGTCATTGTTTGAAAGTTAACTTGTTCTGTATTTGAAAAAATAACATCTAGGATGTGTCCACTGATGTGTGGATTTGTGGATGTTCTAATGTAGGTTTAGTGCACATAGGTCAGTGATGATTGCTTTCATACATGGCATATTGGGTTTGTCAAACCAAATGTTTAGGTCACTCAGAATGCATAGTTTGGAGTGTAGCGTTGTAAGGTTTAAACTGCATCTAAAAGAGTGTCTGGGAATGTTGCATTGCTCGTTGGAGGTCAGTAAAGGAGCAGGAAGTTACAGGAGGAAGATTATGTAAGTCATCCCCAAGGTAGGCCCAAGGTACCCCAATGGGAGGCTGCAGAGTATGTGAAAGATAGGACATGTACTGGTGTGTGTGACATGTCCACATAGTGAAATACTGTGCATTTCGTTTTTCACTATTGAAAGGTTGTCTGTCTCATAGGCTTATCATTGGGGCAGCTCACATGTGTGGTTTTCCATGGGAAAAGATAGGACATTTATTTTAGGCTCTCTGAACTCCGAATTTATTAATTCAACTTTTGGTAAAGGAGTTTTTAAATTCTGTGTTTGAGAATGCCACTTTTAGAAAGTGCAAAAAAAAACAAATGATGGACAGAATGTGGACAATGCAAACATTCACCCTCAGGCACAAGGATCTGGGTTTAATCCATCATTCTTTTGCTCACCACACCACCCCAGTTTGGACCCAGCCATAAGCAAATCAGTCTTGACCCTGTTCCTTATGGGAGTACAAAAGGGGGTGGTGATGGACGGAGCATCTGAATCAATCAAACACTCGCACCCAGTCAAAAGATCTGGGTTTAATCCATCACTGTTCTTTAGCCCACTCTGCCACCTGGGACCGGTTTCAGGGCATCACCCTTCATCAGCCAGGCTAGCTTGAATTCAGTGGTGTAGTGAGCACGGGACCCACGCCTGGGCATACCCATCCCACTTCATCCTGACCCGGGACAGAGGCTGAAAGATCAGAATCATAGCCTGAGTGTTCCAGACTCGCTGCTCGGGAGGATATACCCGAAACTGCGCAGAGTCCAGAACCACTCCGATGAAAAGGAGCTTGATTGAGGGAATCAGGTGCGACTTCGGCACACTGATGGAAAACCCCAGGAAATGCAGGAGGTCGGCCGTAGTCTGGAGGTGGGCGACAACTGCCTGGGGCGAGCCCGCCTCAACAGCCAGTCATCGAGATAGGGAAAGACTGAAACCCCTGATCTGCGCAGATGAGCCCTGAAAAGTCAGACTAAGAGGGCTTGGAGGCTCCTGCAGAGGGGTCGCTAGTGGACTGGTCCGCCTGCTGTCTCCCAGACCCACGACAGTGGGTCCCAAGTCCCTGGCCGCGCAGAGGTCGGACAGCTTGTGCAGGCCTGTGGCTCTGGGTGGAACGTGGCAGGGCACCCCTTTCGTAACCACGAAAGGGGAGAAAAGCAGACTGCGTGGTGCAAGAAGTGGAAGCAAGGCCCAAGGATCTGGCCACAGCCCTTGAGTCCATAAAGCGCTCAAGCGCGTTATCTGCTTTATCGCCGAACAGGCGACGGCCATCAAAGGGATGTCCATAAGAGTAGCTTGGACATTGTCTGAAAAGGCAGTGGACCTCAGCAAGGCGTAGCTTCTAAGGGCTACTGACATGGAAACTGTCCTGCTCCACGAGTTGGCTGTTTCCAGCCCACATCGGATGAAGAAATTTGCTCCGTCTCTCCCTGAGGAGCTTTAAGGTTATCCTCTTGTTGATGGAGAGCCAGTGAAGGTCTCTCAGGTGGGGTGTGGTGTAGCTGCGGCGAGGGATGTCGAAGATCAGGCATGCAGAGGCGTTCAGGATGTGTTGCAGCCATCTCAGGAGTTTGGCCGAGGCTCCTGTGTAGAGGGCGTTTCCGTAGTCCAACCTGCTGCTGACGATGGCCTGGGTGACCGTTCTTCTAGTTTCGGTGGGGATCCACTTGTAGACCCTGCGGAGCATGCGGTGAGTCTTGAAGCAGGAGGAAGAGAGTGCGTTGACCTGCTTCGTCATGGAGAGAATGGAGTTTAGGATGACCCCTAGGTTGCGTGCGTCGTCGGTGGGTGTTGGAGCTGTTCCCATTGCGGTCGGCCACCAGGAGTCGTCCCAGGCTGAAGGGGAGGATCCGAGGATGAGGACCTCCGTCTTGTCCGAGTTCAGCTTCAGTCGGCTGTTCCTCATCCATTCGGCGACGGCCTTCATTCCATCATGGAGGTTGGTTTTGGCGGTGTGAATGTCTTTGGTGAGGAAGAGGATCAACAGGGTGTCATCAGCATAGGAGATGATGTTGAGGTCATGCAGTCGGGCAACGTGGGCGAGTGCTACCATGTAGATGTTAAACAGCGTTGGGCTGAGGGATGAGCCTTGGGGTACGCCGCAGATGATCTCGGTGGCTTCGGAGCGCAAGGGGGGAAGGCAGACGCTCTGTGTTCTGCCGGAGGGAAGGAGGTGGTCCAGTTCAGGGCCTTCTCTTGGATCCCGGCGTCGTGGAGGCGTGTTCGTAGTGTGCGGTGGCAGACCGTGTCAAAGTCAGCAGACAGGTCCAGGAGGATGAGGGCCGCTGTTTCTCTGTTGTCTAGGAGGGTCCTGATGTCATCGGTGGCGGTGCTGTGGCTGCTGCGGAACCCGGACTGGGAAGGGTCCAGGATGCTGTTCTCCTCAAGGTAGCGGGCCAGTTGTTTGTTGACGGTCTTCTCGATGACATTCGCCGTGAGCAGGGAGATGGGCCGGAAGTTCTTGAGGTCTTTGAGGTCCGCCTTGGGTTTCTTGAGTAAGGCGTTGATCTCGGCGTGCTTCCAGCTCTCCCGGCAGGTTGCTGTCTTGAAGGAGATGTGGATGACTTTCCGGAGATGGGGTGCGATGGCTGTGCTGGCTTTGTTGAAGATGTGGTGTGGGCATGGGTCTGACAGAGTTCCGGAGTGGATGGTGTTCATGATCTTGATGGTGTCGTCATTATTGATGTTGGTCCAGGAGAGCAGTCGGTTGGTGCGGATGGTGGCCTTGGGGGCAGAGGTATTGGAGTTGAAGCTGTCGTGGATGTCTGCAATCTTGCGGTGGAAGAAGGTGGTCAGCGAGTTGCACAGGTCTTGCAAAGGTGGGATGTTGTTGGTGTTGGAGCCGGGGTTGGAGAGTTCCTTCACGATGTTGGAGAGCTCTTTGCTATTGCGTGCGTTGTTGTCTAGGTGGTCTTTGAAGGAGGCCCTTTTGCCGGATCTGATGAGGTGATAGTGTCTGCGGGTGGCGTTCTTCTGGGCTGCGTAGCTGTCCGGTGTTTCTTCACAGAGCCAGTTCTTCTCCTGTTTTCGGCAGGTTTGCTTGGAGGCCTGGAGGTCTTCAGTGAACCAGCTGGCTTTCTTGCTGGGGAGACTGTTGGAGGGTTTCTTGTAAGGGGCGAGGGTGTTGGCGCAGTCGTCGATCCACTGTCTGAGGTTGTGGGTGGGGGTCGGTGGGTTCGGCGGGTGGGCTCTGGGCAAGGGTGGTGGTTAGCTGGTCTTCGGTGATTTTGCTCCAGCAGCGGCGAGACATCTGTTGGGTGCACTGGTGCGTGGTGGGCTTCTTGAAGGTGAAGTGGATGCAGCGATGGTCAGTCCAGTGGAGTTCGGTGCTGTGGTTGATGGAGACGTGGGGGCTTGCGGAGAAGATGGGGGTCAAGCATGTGGCTGGCGGAGTGGGTGGGTGTTGTGACGAGTTGTCCGAGTCCGAGGTTGTCGATCAGGGTGGTGGAGTTGGTGGTGTTGTTCTCGAGGTGGAAGTTCAGGTCCCCGAGGAGGATGTAGTACGTGGAGGCAAGGGCGTGTGCGCTGACTAAGTCAGCGATGGAGTCGCTGAACTGTGGTCGGGGTCCGGGGGGTCTGCAGACGAGGGTTCCTCTGAGGGTAGTGTTGGGATCGGTGTGGATCTGGAAGTGCAGGTGTTTGGCGGTACTGAGGGTGGTCGTCTATGTTGGTCGAGACTCAGAGTGTTCCTGTGGACGATGGCGATTCCTCCTCCTACTCAGTTGGTGTGGTCCCTGCGGGTGATCTTGTAGCCTTCTGGGATGGCTATGGCGATGTTGGATGCTGAGGCAGGGTTCAGCCAGGTCTCCATCAGGAAGGCGGCGTCTGGGGAGGTCGAGTCAAGTAGGTCCAAGAGTTCAACGGTGTGTTTGCGAGTGGAGCGGGTGTGGAGGAGGATGCATCTGAGGTAGTTGGGTACTTTCTTAGTCGGCGGATTGGCGGGGCGGATGCTGGCCAAGCTGCTTTTCCGGCAGGTGAAGGGTCCATCGGTGTGCTTCGGGATAGCCAGGAAGCAGGTGTGTGATCGTCCGGTGTTGAGTGCGTGGAGGGTGCTGGCATCGTAGCAGTGTCTGGCGTCGTGGCATCCGCAGGGGCAAGGGGGTCTGGCGCTGGGCGTGGACGGGCTTGCCTTTGGCGCGCGCCCGCTGCGCAGCCTCCATATAAGGGGAGGTGGGAGGGAGGAGTAGCTGGGAGGCGGGAGTGGGGTGGCAAATGGGAGAGCAGGAGGGCGGGGTCGCAGGGACGCAGAGGTGGGACAAACGGGTGAGGCACGGTGGGGGAAGCAAAGGGAGAATGGGCACAGAAGGAAAAAAATAGAATTAGGCAAGCAAGCAAGTCAGGCAAAACAAATAGAAATACAGGCAAGCAAGGCAATAGCGAAGTCTGGTAAGCAATGCAGCAGCGTGGGGAGCGACCTGCCTGTGAGCAGGGTCAGAGGTCGCTCCTTTCACTGCTGCGCAGCCTCCATATAAGGGAAGGTGGGAGTGAGGAGTAGCTGGGAGGCGGGAGCTGGGTGGTGAATGGGAGAGGAGGGGGGCGGGCCACAGGGACGCAGCGGCGGGAAAAACGGGTGTGGGACAGCGGGGGGAGCAAAGGGAGAACCGGACACAGAAGGAAAAAAAACATAATTAGGCAAGCAAGCAAGTCAGGCAAAACAAATAAAAATACTAGCGAAGGAGCAAAGGGAGAACCGGGCACAGAAGAAAAACAGAATTAGGCAAGCAAGGCAATAGCGAAGTCTGGCAAGCAATGCAGAAGCCTGGGGAGCGACCTGCCTGCGAGCACCATTTTAGTGGAGCGACGCCTGGCTGCTAAGATGACGTTACAGAGTTTGGGAGGAAGGTCGAAAGAGGTCAACTGTCGCCGCTCAATCTCCATGCAAGGAGGTGGAGGCTCGACAGGTTCGGGTGGAGAATCGTCCCCGGCTGCAGCGACAGACGATCCTCCCGAAGAGGCAGTCTGATAGGAGGATTGATGGCAATGCTCAAGAGCTCAGGGTACCAGACCCTTCTCGCGCAGTCCGGAGCCACAAGAATTACTTGGGCGCGGTCCTGCTTGATCTTCTTCAGCACTCTGGGTAGAAGTGGTAGAGGCGGAAAGGCGTGCAGGAGGCTGTAATTATACTCGTGACACCTAGTGCCGCCTTGAAAACTCCAATGTGAAGAACTGCTGACATTGCGTTTTCTCTTTGGTGGCAAATAGATCTAACCAAGGCTCTCCCCACTGCTGAAAGAGACCTTTCCGAGGGAAAACTAAATTTTTGATCCATTATACACCGGTGGCTGAGTTTGTCTGCCCATGCGTTCAGGAAACCTGCGAGGTGCTGAACCACCAGGGAAAATGCCCTGATGTTCCAGTCAGGTCCAAAGGCAAAGAGCCTCTTGACATGGGGTCCACGTCCCCACCTGGCCCTGTTTCTTGCAGCACCACATGGCGGTGGTGTTGTCTGTGAACACCTGCACTTCTCTTCCTTTAACTGAAGGAAGGAATGCCTTCAGTGGAAGACGGATTGCCCGGAGCTCCAAAAGGTTGATGTGAAGCCCAGACTCCGCTGGAGACCAGAGACCCCTGATATTCGCCTCTCCCATTTAGCCGCCCCATCCCAGAAGTGGTCCATCCGTCACCACTGTGAACTCTGGTTGGGGAAGGGAGAGTGATCTGCTCTTGACCCAATCTTGGTTCGTTAGCCACAACTGCAACTGACTCCCAGTGCCCTTCAAGATGTGGATGACATCAGAAAGATTGCCCGGATGCTGAGCCCACTGAAACTTCAGGTCCCACTGCAGAGCCTGCATATGCCATCTGGCATGAGCTACCATGCCAGATGGCATGCAGGAGGTCATCAGGATGCAGGATGCCATGAGGCCCAGCAGCCTCAGTCATTCTCACTGAAATCTGGGAGAGGCTGAAACATTGGTATCATATTCCTGAATATCCCAGACTCGCTGATTGGTAGGATAGGCGAGAAACTGCACTGTATCCAGAACTGCTCCGATGAGAAGGAGCTTCTGAGAGGGAATCAGGTGCAACATCGACACCTTGATAGTGAACCCCAGCGAATGCAGGAGGTCCGGGGTAATCTGGAGGTGGGAGACGACAGCCCGGGGCGAACCAGTCTTCAACAGCCAGTCGTAAAGATAGGGGAACACAGGAACCCCTGATCTACGCACATGAGCCGCAACCACCACCATCACTTTTGTGAACACCCGAGGGGCACTGGTAAGGCCAAAGGGGTGCACAGTAAACTGAAAATACTCGTGGCCTACTATGAACCATAGATAACGCCGGTGGGCAGGCAAGATGGGGATGTGAAAATAAGCGTCCTGCAAGTCCAATGCTACCATCCAATTTCCAGGTTCGAGGGCAGACAGGACCTGAGCAAAGGTTAACTTCTCCTTCCGGAGGAAGCGGTTGACATCCTTGAGGTCCAAGATAGGACGCAGGCCTTAGTCCTTTTTTGGTACCAGGAATAGTGGGAGTAGCAACCACAACCTATTTCTGGAACAGAGACTCGTTCGAAAGCTCCCTGGCCAAGAGAGCCGTAACTTCCTGGCAGAGAAGGGCCAAGTGATCCTCCGACATGTGATGGAGTGTTGCTGGCATGTAGGGAGAGGCAGTCTCGAAGGAGAGTAGCCCCTTCGGACTATCTGCAAAACCCACCAGTCCGACGTGATGTTTAGCCAGTGGGGGACGTGATGGCGGATCCTGCCGCCCACTGGCAACTGGTGGCCCTGAAAAGTCGCACTAGTAAGGTTTGGAGGCTGCTGCAGGGGGGGCATTGGTAGACTGGCCCAACCGCAGGTCCCTAGACCCGCGACACTTGGTCCCAAAAGTGTGAATTGGACATCTTCAGAGAAGCCAGATATTCTCAGCCAGGAGGTAGCGCCTAAGGGCTACAGACATGGAAACCGTCCTACCCAGCGAGTCGGCGGTATCAAGCTCACACTGGATGGTAACTTTAGATGAATCCCGAACCTGAGCAACAACGAGGGTGCGCACATCCCGGGCATCCTCCGGGCACTGTGGCAGCACTTGCGCGACCGTAGCCCACACCGTGTGCGTGTATAACAGCCCAAGAGTGTTTACCGTGTTTACCGACCGCAGTCCTCAGCTGGCTGAAGAAAACATCTTTCCAAGATGGTCCAGCTTCTTAGATTCCCTATCTGGGGGAGCAGCAGGGAATGTGCCTTTTGAGGATGAGGCTTGGACCACCAAGCTCTCAGGGGTAGGGTGTTGGGAGAGGAAAAGTGGATCAACTGCGCGGAGGCGTTGCACAATCATCCTGTCACAGGAGCCCCTGTGCTAGGCTTTGACCATGTGCCCAGAAGGATGCCAATGACAGCATCATTAAAAGGCAGCAATGGAGGTTAGTCCTGACAGCCACCGTAGGAAGCTCAAGGTCCAAGGCCCCAGCCGCCCTACGCAACACAGTGTAGGAAGCCCCCTCCTCCATAGCCACGGTAGGGGGAGAAAGAATACCAAGGTCTGAGGAGGTATCCAGACCACTGGCATACCCCACCTTCTCTCGCCAGTCTGGCCCCTCAAGTTGGTCTGCTAGAGGGTCAACTGACTCCACCCAGTCCTCCTCACCCTTCTTTGGTAGCCACTCAGGGCGATAGGGAACACCAGGAGTGAATAGCGGTACAAAAGTACCCTCTGGCGCCGGTACCGACGTCAGTTGATGTTAATCCGGCACCGTACCCAAGGTCGGGGGTGAGGCTGGGGTAGACGCCGGTTGGGGGTACAACCGGCATCAGGGGAGTCTCCACTGTAATCGCCAGTGGGGAATGTACCGTGTAGTCGACTGGCATCGATCCGGATCCAGGCCTGGATCCTTGGGGAACCTGCAGCACCGGGGCCAGAGCTGCTGGCATCGAAGGCCTAGTGCTTCCAGCCGAGTCCGTGGGGTCTGAAGACGTGCCTGCGGAGTCTGGCTGCCCAAAAATGCTGTGCAGTACTTCGTAAAATTGACAAAGCTGGGCAGGGGACGCTCCTGCTCCAGGAAAGGGAGGGTAGTGGGCTCTGAGGAAGGTGCCGGAGAACAACTACGCTCCGAGACCCGCGTCATGTCGGCCGGGGAGAAGGTGAGGAGCGGCGATGCTTTTGCGCCTTCTTTCTGTGTTTCAACTTACCGAAAGAGTGCGAAGACTTCGAAGAGGAATGGTGATGACTCCGCGACCGGTCCTGTGATTTTCCTCTTGACGGGGACCTGGAGAGCGCAGAGCAGACCGCCAGGCCCGCTCCCGCAAAGACTTTGGGTTCATGGCTCAGCAGTCGGAGCACGACTTCGGATCGTGGTCGCGCTCCAGGCACCAAAGGCACATGAGGTGCGGGTCGGTGACTGACATCAACTTGTGACAGGAGTCACAAGGCTTGAAGCCGGTCCGACGATGGGACATCCCTCGTGCTACCAGGAGTCAAAGACTCAAAAAAGCGGTCGACAAAAGTTGAAAAATGGTTTAGTCAGTAAGTGACTAAGAGGTTTGCTTTCTCCAGATCTGCTCTGGCTGGCACAGAAAAAGAAAGAACTGACATCAGCTCACAGGGGCGGAGTCCAAGTAGACACTGCGACGTCATCCCGCCGACCACGACGCAGACGACTAACATGCAGTCGAAGGACACCACCTACCGATGCACGGGAAACTGCTACGAAAAAATTACTCTGGATCCCGTCTGACGCCTGAGGGTAATTCTAAGGTAAGGAATCTAGAACTACGGTCTCTTTCAGGTGTTGAACTTTATTACGCTGCAGCACACATCCTATGGCCAATGACATAGTTGGGGGACATACCTAGTCCAGAGCATACTATGGACTGACTTGAACTTGGTGATCGACTGCTATTGAAATGGCTTCTGAGCACTCCTTAGCTGAGGTATATGATTAATGTGCTGCTAGGAGTGTCTGGTTTTGGAAGAAATATGTACACAGTGGTATGAAAGTGGTGTCCTACGCCCTAAGACTCCCTCTGCGGGTCCCACCTCTCTGCGGAAACTAGGCAGAATCACACCAAACAAGGGGCTGGATGAGTTGGTGACCACCTAAAATTTAGACCCCGGCCATTTCCTTTCCTATTCAGCCCTCTGTGGGTTGTAGGCAGGATGTAGGGGTCTGAGCGTAAATTACCACAGGATGCATGTCAACCAGCAATTGTACTGGACTCGAATTGGATGCGATAGGTGATCACAGGTGTCAGATTCAATCAGATAGTCAAGTACCACGCACCTTGTAACTTGGCTTCCACGGGAGCAGAAGAGCAAGTCCCAAATCCCAGACTCCACTGCCAGTAAAATAAATTCACTCACAGTAAAGAGGGGGAAGGGGGAAATGGGATAATTAAGAGAGAGTGCCACTGCTCGGTTCACCTCACTAGAAACCCAACTAGGATTCTCACAAACACCTGTAAATACAAGAACAGAGTTTACTACTTCTAACTCTAATACCCTCGCTATCCCAAGGACCCACTGGCATCCCCCACCTTAAATTCACAGTGGTTTAGCCGCTCTCTCAGTCTTCTTAGTATGGTTCAAGATCCGCTTAAATACGCTTTAATATGCTTTACAATACGCGCCATTACTGCGCTCCTAGTGGCGGTAAAATTGCATTTCATCTGGTAAAAGGAATATGCTACTTACCAGTATGCATCTGTTCTTGGCATGTAGGGCTACTGACATTCATATCTGTGCACAGATCGCCGCCTAGTGTTGGGTCCGGATGATTGTACATTGTTGTCCTGGAACAGTTTTTGAAGTATCACGAGATAGGTGGCTCCTCCCTTGGACTACAGTGCGCATGGGCATCCTCTCCACCCTCAGATTGTTTTTCGCCATTGTGGCAGAGATGGAGTATAGTACAGTAAGATGTCCATGCAAAGAGTGAATGCTACAGCTGCGACAGGCATGGGGAGGCGGGTGGGCGATATGAATGTCAGCAGCCCTACATGCCAAGAACAGATGCATACTGGTAAGTAGCATATTCCGTTCGAGGCATGTGGGCTGCTGAATTCAAATCTGTGCATAGAATGTATAGCAGTATCTCCTCTAGCGGTGGTTGCCTGTGCCAGCTGCAGCAGTCTGAAAAAGAGTCTTGAGAACAGCCTGTCCTACAGCAGCTTCCTGTTTGGAATGTACATCTACACAATAGTGTTTGGTAAATGTATGTATGGTTGACCATGTGGCTGCTCTACAAATTTCGTGTAAAGGAATATTTCCTAGGAAAGCCATGGATGCCCCTAGTTTGCGTGTAGAATGCGCCCAAGGGAGAACTGTTAAGGTGCCTTTTGCTTTTAAATAACATATCTGAATGCACTTAACGATCCATCTGGCTATACCTGATTTTGAAATAGGGTTACCTTTGTGTTGCGGTGAGAAAGCAACAAACAACTGTTTTGTTTTTCGAAACACCTTAGTTCTATCTATATAGTATAGCAGAGCTCTTTTGACATCTAGCGTATGCAAGGCCCTTTCTGCTACTGTTTGTGGATTTTGAAAGAACACTTGCAGTTCTATTGTCTGATTTATATGAAAATGGGATACCACTTTTGGCATGAATTTAGGATTTGTTTTGAGAACTACTCTATTTGCATGTACTTGAATGTATGGTTCTTGAATAGTTAGGGCTTGCAGCTCACTAACTCTTCTAAGTGAAGTAATGGCAATAAGGAAAGCCACCTTCCAAGTAAGAAACTGTATTTCGCATGAGTGTAGTGGCTCGAAAGGTGGTCCCATAAGTCCGGTTAAAACAATGTTTAGATTCCAGACTGGTGAAGGTGGGTGTGTTGGAGGAATTACTCGTTTAAGTCCTTCCATAAATGCTTTAATTGCTGGCACTCAAAACAGTGAAAGGTGTTGCCTGTTTTGAAGATATGCTGCTAGCGCGGCTAAATGTATCCTGATGGATGAGTAGGCTAAATTGCAACGTTGTAGGTGCAAGAGGTAGCAAATGATGTTCTGTGTAGAAGCATCTAATGGGTTTATATCGTTGTTACTGCAGTAGATGACGAAACGTTTCCACTTTGCTGCATAACATGCCCTGGTAGTGGGTTTTCTTGCCTCTTTTATAATATTCATGCAGTCTGGAGGCAAGTTTAGGTATCCAAACTCTAGGATTTCAGGAGCCAGATCGCCAGGTTCATCTGTTGTGGATCTGGGTGTTGGATTTCTCCATGGTTCTGAGTTAGAAGACTGGGTGTGAGTCGCAGTCCTTGATGAGGCACCACTGACCGTTCGAGGAACGTTGTGTACCATGGTTGCCTTGCCCATGTGGGAGCAACTAGGATTAGCGTTAGCGAATGTTGGTGCATTTTGCGTGCCACCAGCGGTATTAGTGGAGCTGGGGGAAAAGCGTACGCAAATCTGCCTGACCAGTTCATCCATATCGCATTGCCCTGCGACTGTGGTTGTGGGAACCTGGCGGCAAAGTACTGGCATTTTGCGTTTTCGCTTGTGGCAAATAGATCTATTTTCGGTTGTCCCCACTTCCGGAAGAATGGTTGGAGCACATTGGGGTGAATCTCCCATTCGTGCATCTGTTGACTGTGCCTGCTGAGCAGGTCGGCTATTTGATTGTCTTTGCCTGGGAGGTGTTCCGCCTAGAGGAACATGTTCCTTTGAATGGCCCATTTCCACACAATTTGAGCTAGATGCGATAGCTGTGGGGAATGTGTTCCTCCCTGTTTCTGAATGTAATATATAGCTGTCATGTTGTCCGTCCGATCAACACAGTCTTGTTGCATAAGTGTTTTTTGAACGCTTTTAGTGCTAGAAAGATCGCCATCAGCTCTAGTAGATTGATGTGCATCTTCTTTTGTTGCATTGTCCATTGGCCCTGGACTGTGTAATGCAGTACATGGGCTCCCCATCCTAGTAGGGATGCGTCCGCCGTCATTACGATTTGTGGGATAGGCTCCTGGAACAGTCGTTCTTTTCCAACGGTTTTGTGGATTCCACCAATGCAGAGAGCTGTATGCCCGACTGGTCATCAACACTAGGTCTTTTAATTGTCCCTGAGCCTGGTTCCACTGCCGTGCTAGGCACTCCTGTAGCGGACGCATGTGTAGTCTGGCATGAGGGACTATGAATATGCACGAGGCCATCATGCCTATTAGTTGCATAAACACACGAGCTGGCAATGAGTGTTGTGGTTTGAACCTTTGGATTAACGTTTGCATTCCGTTGATCCGTGCTGCGTTTGGATATGCCTTTACTGCTAGTGTATCTATTGTCGCTCCCAGGTACTGTTGGACGTGGGAGGGTTTCAGGTGTGACTTTGGGTAGTTTAGCGAGAAGCCTAGACTGTGCAGGAGATGAATGGTGTTTGACATGTGGCTGGCACATTGCTGGGCCGATGGCGCGTGTATTAGCCAATCGTCCAGATTTGGGTACACATGAATGTGTTGTCTCCTGAGTTGTGCTGCCACTGTTGCTAGGCATTTGGGGACACCCGTGGAGCTGTTACACCGAATGGTAGGACTTTGAACTGGTAGTGTTGTCCTTGAATAGTAAACCTCAGATACTTTCTGTGAGCAGGGTGTATTGGTATATGAAAGTATGCGTCTTTTGAGGTCTAGAGTTGCTAAGAAGTCTCCCTGGCGCAGCAGTGGTAAGACTTTTTGCAGAGTGAGCATGTGAAAATGCTATGATAAAATTTACAGGTTGAGGGGCCTGAGGTCCAATATTGGTCTGAGAGAACCGTCTTTTTTGGAATGAGGAAGTATAGTGAGTATACTCCTGTTCCTTGCTGTTCGAGTGGGACTGGTTCTATGGCCCCCTTTTGCAGCATACTGATGACCTCTTGCTTTAGTAATGTTATATGTTCCTGTGACATTGGACGGTGTACGGGTGGTATGTTGGGTGGTGTTGATGTGAGTTCTAGGCAATAGCCATGTTGGATAATTTGCCTGACCCACTTGTCTGTAGTGATGTTTAACCACACTGGCAGGAACTGTTGTAGTCTTCCCCCGACCGGTGTTATATGGTCTGGGGGTAGTGCCAAGAAATCACTGTTTGGTGTTAGTGGAGGATCTATTGGCATTGCCTCCATGACCTCTGCCCTTGTTATTATTTCCTCTGTATCCACCCCTGTTTGTGTTTTTATTGTATGTGGATTGCGTATTACTTTTGTATGTGGAGGATTGCTGCGATGTGCTACCTCGCGCTCCTCCTCTATAGGTGGAGCGACAAAAGGAGCCTCTGTGTTGTTGGGACTGAAGAGCTCCCATGGACTTTGCAGTCTCTGTGTCTTTTTTTATTTTGTCAGGAATTGAGTCAACTGCTGGACCAAACAAAAAATCTGGATTTATAGGCTGGTTAAGAATTGTGGCCTGTACTTCACTCTTAAATCCAGATATGCGAAGCCATGCGTGTCTCCTAAGCAGTACGCTTGAGTTGATAGATCTGGCAGCTGTATCTGCCGCTTCTAGAGCACACTTAATGGAGGCGTTGGTGATGAGCTTTCTCTCCTGTATAAGTTCATCCGCCTGCTCTTTGAAAGGCTCAGGTAAGTGTTGGAGAAGTCCTTCTAAAGTGTCATAGTGCGCCCTGTCATATCTGGCTAGCAAGGCCTGAGGAACAAGTTACTTACCTTCGGTAACGATATATCTGTAAGAAACAGTAGTTAGTATTAGATTCCTTACCTTAGAATATCCCCAGGCGTCAGTCTGGATCCGGAAACTTTTGCGTAGCAGTACCCCTGCGCGTCGGTAGGCGTCGTCTGCAGGCGTCCCCTGCGGCTCCGCGTCGTCGGCGTCGTGCGCCGTGATGACGTCGCTGGAGTATATAGACGCCGCCTCCGCGCGCTGACGTCAGTTCTTTGCACACAGCTTTTCCGCGCCAGAACACGCAGAGCCATGTGAGAACCAACACTGGTGCCATTTGAAACTAGGGCCCTGAAAGGGATGTCCCTAACCCTAGGTATCAGTTCGCAGAACGGGGAGGATGGGCGGGGCGGTAAGGAATCTAATACTAACTACTGTTTCTTACAGATATATCGTTACCGAAGGTAAGTAACTTGTTCATCTGAAAGAAACAGGTTAGTATTAGATTCCTTACCTTAGAATAGATACCCCAGCAATACCAACCCCGGTGGTGGGTCTGCGAACCAATACAACCTACACCAGAAAGTCCTGGAGGACCGAACGGCCAAAGAAGCCATCCCTCCGGACTTGACTGTCCAGGCAGTAGTGCCTCGCAAAGGTGTGCAGCGAGGCCCACGTGGCCGCCTGGCAAATGTCCTGCAAAGGGACTCCCCGGCCCAGGGCAGTAGTAGCCGCCGTGGCCCGAGTGGAATGGGCCCTCAGCCCAACAGGAGGCTCCTTCCGAGCCAAAGAGTAGCATGCTTTGATGCACAGGACGACCCACCGAGAGATGGTCCGTTTCTGTACCGCCCTTCCCTTCTTCTCACCCACGTAGCCAACAAACAGTTGGTCATCCACCCGGAACTGGCGTGTGCGATCCATATAGAATGAAAGCGCACGTTTTGGGTCCAGACGATGGAGCCGCTCTTCATCCTTTGAAGGATGCGGAGGCGGAAAGAAGGAGGGCAAGGTGATGGACTGCCCAATGTGAAAAGCAGAGACTACCTTGGGCAGGAAAGAAGGTCTGGTCCGAAGAACCACCTTATCAGGATGAACAGACAAGAAAGGAGGTTGAACAGAAAGAGCCTGGAGCTCACTCACTCTCCTGGCAGAGGTGATGGCTACCAGGAAGGCCGTCTTTAAGGTGAGAAGACGGAGAGGACAGGAATGAAGGGGCTCAAAGGGAGCGCACATCAGGAAAGTCAAAACCAGGTTCAAGTCCCACTGAGGCATCACGAACGGAGCTGGAGGATACATGTGCGTGATGCCCTTTAAGAATCTTAACACAATAGGGGACTTGAACAAAGATGGCTGATCAGGTAGCCTCAAGAAGGCGGAAAGGGCAGAAAGATAGCCCTTGATAGTGCCCAGAGCAGAGCCCTGCTGGGCAAGGGAAAGGAGGAAGAGGAGAACCTCAGATAGAGGGGCAGAAAGGGGATCCACAGCCTTTGCTGTGCACCATGCCACAAATCTGTTCCACCGGCAGGCGTATACCGACTTTGTGGAGGGACGCCTGGCTGCCAGAATGACATCACAGACTTCAGGAGGCAAGTCAAATGGCCTCAACTGTCGCCGCTCAATCTCCACGCATGGAGGTGGAGACTGGACAGGTTCGGGTGGAGGACCGTCCCCTGCTGCTGCGACAGAAGGTCCTCCTGAAGGGGCAGGCGGATCGAGGGACCGACTGTCATGCTGAGTAGCTCGGGATACCAGTACCTTCGAGCCCAGTCCGGAGCCACAAGGATAACTTGGGCCCGGTCGCGCCTGATCTTCTTCAGCACTCTGGGCAGAAGTGGTATAGGCGGAAAGGCGTACAACAGACCGCAACTCCACTCGCGCCGAAAGGCGTCGCCGAGCGAGTGCCGTCTTGGAAACTCCAACGCGCAGAACTGATGACATTGCGCGTTCTCTTCTGTGGCGAATAGATCTAACCAAGGCTCTCCCCATTGCTGAAAGAGGCCTCTCGCCACATCCGAGTTCAGACGCCATTCGTGATCCACCGAGCACCGACGGCTGAGTTCGTCCGCCCTGGCGTTCAGAGAACCTGCCAGGTGTTGAACCGTCAGAGTCACGCCCTGACGTTCCAGCCATTGCCAGAGGCGCAGAGCCTCTTGGCAAAGGGTCCACGACCCCACACCGCCCTGTTTGTTGCAGTACCACATGGCGGTGGTGTTGTCCGTGAACACCTGCACTACACTCCCGTTGACAAAGGGGAGGAATGCCTTCAGTGCCAGGCGAATCGCCCGCAGCTCCAACATGTTGATATGGAGCCGGGACTCCGCCGGAGACCAGAGGCCTCTGATCTCCGCCTCTCCCAAGTGGCCACCCCAGCCTTGGAGGGACGCGTCCGTCACAACCACGTGCTCCGGCTGGGGAAGGGAGAGGGATCTGCCCCTGACCCAATCGCGGTCTGTAAGCCACCACTGCAACTGTCTCGCAGTGCCCTCCGAGATCAGGACATGGTCGGATAGGTTGCCCTGATGCTGGGCCCACTGAAACTTCAGGTCCCACTGCAGAGCCCGCATCCGCCATCTGGCGTGATGCACCAGAAGGATGCAGGAGGCCATCAGCCCCAGAAGCCGCAGCGTCAACCTGACCGAAACCCGGGATAACGGCTGAAAGATGGGAATCAGAGCCTGAATATCCCGGACCCGCCGTTCCGGGGGATAAACCCGAAACTGCGCCGAGTCGAGAACCGCTCCGATGAAAAGGAGCTTTTGAGAGGGACACAGGTGTGATTTCGGCACATTGATGGAAAACCCCAACTCGTGCAGGAGGTCTGCCGTCATCTGAAGGTGGTGGACGACTGTCTGGGGCGAGCCCGCCTTCAACAGCCAGTCGTCGAGGTAGGGGAAGACTGAAACCCCTAACCGGCGCAGATGAGCTGCGACCACCGCCATCACTTTCGTGAACACCCGTCGGGCGCTGGTAAGGCCGAATGGGAGCACGATAAACTGAAAATGCTCGTGGCCTACCGTGAACCGCAGGTAACGCCGGTGGGCCGGCAGGACGGGGATGTGAAAGTACGCATCCTGCAAGTCCAACGCTACCATCCAGTCTTGTGGGTCTAGAGCAGCCAAGACCTGAGCCAAAGTCAACATCTTGAACTTCTCCTTCCGGAGGAAGCCGTTGACGTTCCGTAGATCCAAGATAGGACGCAGGCCTCCCTTGTCCTTCTTGGGAACCAGAAAGTAGTGGGAGTAGCAACCACACCCTACTTCTGGCCCAGGAACGCGCTCGATGGCCCCCTTGGCCAAGAGGGCCGTAACTTCCTCCTGCAGAAGTGTCAAGTGGTCCCCCGACACACGGTGGTTCTGCGGTGGCATGGCTGGAGGAGTGGACTCGAAGGGGAGGGCATAGCCCCTTCGGACAAGCTGCAGCACCCACCTGTCCGACGTTATCGCGCGCCAGCGGGAGTGGTGATGGCGAACCCTGCCACCCACCGGCGTCACGTGAGCCCGAAAGCTCGGACTAGGAAGGCTTGGATGCCGCAGCGGAGGGAGGCGTGGACTGACCACGACGCTGGCCTCTACCGCCACCACGGCGGAAACCACGGGCGCCACCGCGCTGGGGAGCGCTCTGCGCCGCGTGGCTGGCAGCACGTGTGGGACCTCCTCTCCCTTGGCCACGAAAGGGCCGAAACGAACCCGTCTGCTGGCGCTGGGTCTGGGTCGAGAGACCCAAGGACTTGGCCGTGACCCTGGAGTCCTTGAAGCGCTCCAGCGCGTGGTCCGCTTTATCACCAAATAGGCGACTGCCATCAAATGGCATGTCCATAAGCGTATTTTGGACGTCTGGTGAGAAGTTGGCAGATCTCAGCCAGGCATGGCGACGAATCGCCACCGTAGTGGACATGGCCCGTCCCAGTGAGTCCGTGGTGTCCAGACCACAACGGATCGAGTACCGCGCCGCATCCCGGCCTTCAACAAAGGCCCGGGTGAGCTTGTCCCGCACTTCCTGGGGGCATTGCGGCAAACACTCCTCGACCGTATCCCACAGGGAGTGGGTGTAGCGGCCCAAGAGGCACGCGGTGTTACAAGACCGCAGCCCAGCACTCAAAGAGGAAAACACTTTCTTTCCGAATTGGTCGTACCTCTTTGATTCCCGGTCGGGCGGAGCCGACGGAAATGCGGACTGCGAAGTGGAGGCCTGGATCACCAGACTCTCCGGGGAGGGATGGGTGGACAGGAAGGCAGGGTCGTCCGCGCAGGGACGGTGACGCCTGGCAACGTTCCGGTCAACCGGCGCACCAGAGGCGGGCCTGGACCAGGTGCCCAGAAGGACATCCGTCAGGGCCTCATTAAACGGCAGCAGAGGCTCCTGGGGGCATGACTGCGGTTTAAAAACTTCCGTCAGGATATTCGGTTTGACCTTCGCGACGGGGAGCTCAAGGTGTAAGGCCTTGGCAGCCCTCATCAGGACCACCGAATAGGCAGCACCCGCCTCGGACGCCACAGGGGACGGAGAGACAAACCCAGGGTTGGGCGACTCGTCCAGGCCACTGGCATCACCCAGATCACCTACCCAGTCCACATCGTACTGGCAGGCACGGGATAGAGGGTCCTCAGACCCCTCCCAACCCTCTCCATACTCCTCCTCGTCATACCCATATTCTGGGTCGACGATATAGACATCGGGGTCAACGGGCCCCATCGGCGTCGGGTCCGGCGTCGGCCGACGCCGGTCCGGCTCCGAGTCCGGAGTCGGGGAGGAAAGGGGGGTGGCGCCGCGCGGCGTCGGTGCCGGGGACCCGACGCCGGCCGGAGCCGACGGCGGAGTCGCTGCACCACGCGGGGGCGGTACCATGGGCTGGCCCACAGGAACCGACGCCGGAGAGGCCGGGAGACCAGCCGGCGACGAACCAGAGGGAACCAGCGGCGCCGGGGCCGGAGCCACCGGCGGCGCCGGGGCAGGAGCACCCGAACCGCTCGGGCCCCCAGACGGGACCGACGGGCCCGCAGGCGCCGAAGGCCCCGCCGGAGAAGACCTCGCCCTCATAGCAATGAGGAAGGCCTCGATCTCCTCACGCGACGCGCCTTCCCCAGGGACCGACAGGTGTGGGGTAGACGGCGTCGGCGACCCATGCGGGACCGCGGGGGTGGGGTCACCCGAGCCCCCGGCCGCAGCACGCGGGCGTCGGGGGGAGTCGGGGGTGCGATGGCGACGCCCCGACTTCTTGTGCTTACCTGACGAGCCGGAGGAATGGTGGCGACTCCCGGAGCGCCCATGGCGGCTCCGCGACCGCTCCCTCGACCGCTCCCTCGACCTCCGACCGGACCGGGACCGCTCTCGACGCGGGGCCGACAACCGGAGTTCGAGAAGCTTGCGGGACCGCTCCCGCCTAGCTTTTCCAGTCAAGGCCCGACAGTCGACGCAGGACTCCACGTCGTGGTCCGCGCCCAGACACCGGAGGCAGAGTCGATGGTGGTCGGTGACCGACATCATGCGGTCGCACTCGTCACAACTCTTGAAACCGGGCATCCTACCGGCACCGTAAAGATCAATCAGGGAACAAAAAACTTGGTCAAAAGACCGGAGTACTGCTCTTCGGATCTGCGCTAACTGGCGCGGAAAAAAGAAGAACTGACGTCAGCGCGCGGAGGCGGCGTCTATATACTCCAGCGACGTCATCACGGCGCACGACGCCGACGACGCGGAGCCGCAGGGGACGCCTGCAGACGACGCCTACCGACGCGCAGGGGTACTGCTACGCAAAAGTTTCCGGATCCAGACTGACGCCTGGGGATATTCTAAGGTAAGGAATCTAATACTAACCTGTTTCTTTCAGATTATTGGCTATTCTCCATGAGTTTGCTGCTTGAGCTGCCACTCTATTGCCTGATGCTTCTAAAATCTTTGAGGTAGTTGTCCCCTGATGTAAGTAGGGTCTACTGGTGCAGCCTTATACTTCTTCTCTATTCTAGGGTTAATGACACGTGCCCTAGCAGTGTCTTTGAATATGCCATTTGAGAGCTTTAGTACGCCCTTTAACATGGGGAGTGTTTTGACACTTCTTTCTGATGTTGCCATCGTGTCAAACAGAAAATCTTCTTCTATAGCATCTGAATGCATGTCTACATTATGGTAGAGTGCTGCTCTATCTATTAAAGAGTTAAAAGCCACTGTGTCTTCTGTGGGTGATGGCTTAGCTGGGTATACAGTTGGGTCTGTAATGGGTAGAGCCCTCTCAGTATCTGGCTTACCCCCCCCCCCACCCCATGGCTGTGAATTGGGGTCTACATATGGGTTTTGTGGATATCCAAAACCCACATCTGCGTCCTGATCTTCATCTGGGTTGTAGTCAGAGCGTGCAGGTGAGTATGGTGCATATGGAGTAGTAGGCATAGCTGGAGAGATAGGTTGGAAAAGAATAGGAGAGGTTGCACAGTCTCTTCTTTTTGAGTGGAATTTTAGAAAAGTCTTCAGCAGGAACTGGCCTTTTCTTCTTTGTATAAACAGTCACTTTCCCAGTATTTGGGTCAATATATAGCTTGGATTGATCTTCTGTGGAGGGGTCTGGATGGATGATCTCCTCTTCCACAGTCTTTTGCCTTGGCACCGTAGTTTTAGGTTTGACCTTCTTTGGTTCGATGCCTTTAATCGGTTCGACCGCTTTTGGTGCCTGGATCGGTTTTTGAGGCTTTCCGACAGGTTTTGTCGGTCCGACGTCTTTCACAGGTTGCACCACTTTTTTCGGACCGAGTGGTTTTGTCGTTTCGATAACTTTTTTTGGCTGTAGAGGTGTCCTCGGAACCTGCGGCTTTGGCTCGATGCCCTTTTTCGAATCGATGGGCTTCGGCTCGACCGCTTTTGGTTGGTCTACCTTAGGTTTCGCTTTGACGACCGCCTTGGGCGTAGCCCTTTCGCCGTCGTCGACAGGCTTCTTTCCTTTTTCGGCAGTCGACCTTGATTTGTTTGATTTGACGGCCTTTGGCTTCGAAGGTTTATATGGAACGCTGGCCTTCGGCTCGGCGCCCTTTGGGTTTGTCACCTTCGGTTCGACGACGTTCGGTCCGAAGACTGTCGTGTCGATGAGTTTCGGTTTCGATGGAACCGGCCTTGGATTACGTGTCTCAGAAGGCTATTTTTGTATGTTCTTAGACGGGCGGTATTGCGGGGCTATAGAACCAGTAGTTAGATCTAGGCTAAGGCCTGTTGGAGATGCCTCGACTGGAGTCTCTGATATTGGTGTAGTGTCTGTAAGGGGCGGTGTACTCACGGTTTGCCCCCCGTTGTCAACGGAGTCGTCTTTGACAGCTACGATGTCCTGATCGTACTCTTCGACATCGACGATTTGTTCTTCCTCGTCGATATAATATTCAAAGTCGTGCTCGGAGTATTGATCTTCCTCTTGATCCGAGTCTTCGGCGTCAATTAGTTCTTAATCATCGTCCAAGATATTCTCAAGCTCCGGTGCAGACCTCTGCATTTCTTGCCTCGCTGCCTGCCTATTCCGGATCGTCTTTTTGGATCGGAACTGGGCACAAGCTAGGCATTTATCTTCATTATGATCTGGTGATAAACATTTGTTGCACACGGGATGCTTATCTGTGTGCGGGAACTTGGAGTTGCACTGCGGGCAATATTTGAATGGACTTCATTCCATCGACCGTCGGTCCACGTGGCGTCGAGAAGGCCTAACGGCCCGATTCGACGACCGGAGTGCAAGCAAATGGTGAAGAAAGCTTTTCGGTCCCGGTCGAAAACAATACCGACGAATCCGAAGGCCTTTTGGCCTTTTTGAAAAGTTTATTTAGATTCCGAACTTGGAGCGCTGGAAAGTACATCCGAACCCAATGGCGGAAAAAAACAAATCTGAGGATGGAGAGGATGCCCATGCGCACTGTAGTCCAAGGGAGGAGCCACCTATCTCGTGCTACTTCGAAAACTCTTCCAGGACAACAATGTGGAATCATCCGGACCCAACGCTAGGCGGCGATCTAAGCACAGATATGAATTCAGAAGCCCACATGCCTCGAACAAGTATTTACCTTTTCTCTCTCTACTCCAGCGCTCTTACTTAGGACGTTTGTTATTGCATTTCATCTGATTTAACCCTTGCATGCTCATGACGGAACGGTTCCGCCATCAGCGTCGGTGCTCCGGTGCTGATGACGGAACATTTCCGTCATGAGCCAATACGGTTTTAAACCCTTCAGCACTGCAGCGAAATTCGCGCAGCACTGAAGGGGTTAAAGTCTTTTGTCTTTTCTCTTTTTATTTTCTCTCATAGGAGATAGATGCAGATGGAGATGGTAAGTACAAATATATATATATATATATATATATATATATATATATATATATATATATATATATATATATATATATATGTGATTTCCCACCAAATGTTAGCAATTATTATGCGTACACATTTGAGGGCTTGCCTGCGCCCTGCCTAACTCAGACGCATGGCTTTGGTACGGGTACTCTTACTGAACTCAGGACCCGACCGATGGCACAGTTTTCTTTTAATAACTGTGTAAACTTCATGTACATATACAGGACATGGGTTACAAGGATAATGTGGTGGAGTAATATCAATTTTAAAATACATATCAATTCATTTAATTGTTTTATATCTTGTATATGCTGCTATATTTATATGTGTATTTATATTTATATTTATGTATTTATAATTATAGACATAGCCAGTTCCACTCGGAGGTATATACCCAGGTTCCGTACACATGTATCATGAGTTCTTTACAAAGTTACTTACGTGCATACTTGCATTAAAGCAGTAATGGTTTTTGACAGGATGTTTTCCATGTCTATTAAACGAATACTTTTTTTGTTGGCACTAGCACTTTAAAAGCAGCACATACGCCCCTAAACGTTGTCATGTGATCAAGGCCTTGTTTGTCCGAAACGCGTAATGGTGGTGTGGTGGAGAGCAAAATAAAATAATCAGCACCAGTACCTGGGTTCGTCTCGTCTATCCAAACCTGCGTGACTGCTGGAGACGTCTTTCTGCCAAAAATATTTTCGGGATTGCTTCCCCGGAATTGGCTAACCCCTCCACGCTTGGGCTCTTTGTTGAGAAGCAGTGATTCCAGCTGGGATCCCCTTTTTCCACTCCGTGAGGAGTAACCGGATTGCCCTGGGAGAGTGGAAGTTCCGGACGCAGAGCGGGGAAGAGTGTCTGAGTGATTCCGGGTCGGAGGTCGGCGTTTGTTGACCCAGGACACGAGCTGCACCGCCAGTACCTGCCAGCTAACGGAGCTCCATAGTAAGTCCCGTGTGGAGTGTGCTTGTTTTCCGTTACAGACTCGGTTTAAATAATGGAAAAACACAGTTTTACATTTAACGCTCACAACTAAAACGCCATGTCTGCCGACACGTTACAGGGACGAGTTGAGGCAGCGAAAAGTATGTTTACAGATTCCCTGGCTGGGGGTGGAACAGCAATTGTGTTGGCAGCCACCTCACAGAATCGCACGGCAACATAATGGATTTGTTTAAGGCTTTAGAGAAAGCAAGCAAAGCCGAACAGTCAAAATGGTGGGAACATTGCTCACTGACCGGGTATTTGGAGGTCGGCAGGGTTCCGCGTGGCTTAAGGATTATGCTAGCTCCATCTTATGAGAACCCCGACCCATGCATGCTTGCGGACTGGGCTGAATGCAATCTTGAGTCCTCCAGGAAGCTCATGACAATACTTATCAAATACGCAGAAACCGACAGGGCAAAATTACTTGTTGAAATTGACAGACTTAATGAGGAAATAGAGAAATTACCAAGTTCACCACTGATGGCAAAATACCGGGATGAAATGTTGGTCCGTTTAAAGAGGGAAGAGGATGTGATAAAGCGGCGCAAAGCGTACAAATTTCAAAGAGACCGCCTCGACTATGAGCATGGACACATTTTTACGTTTGCCAAAAAATATGATCGCCTTAAAACTACACATGCAACTCCAGTGACTAATCTGCCGCCGGTAAAACAAACATCACTGGTGGTAGGGGCGGCTGCCTCATCTATCTCCGATGGCAGCTCCAATATCGATAGTGAAGCCGACAACGAGCTGGCACGGCTACAGAGGGCGGGGTTTCGCAAATTCACCTTTGCACAGGAGCTAGAGGTAGTCCAGCGGGACCGCAAACAGACCCTCCGCTCCGGTGCCCAGGGTGCAAA